>NC_088242.1:68851999-69151999 GCF_036934945.1 Oncorhynchus masou masou | reverse complement strand
GCTTTGAGATATGGAGTGGCAAAATGTGCACCGGTCATTGACGTTACCCAGGCCGGTAACACTTAACAATAAGGTTCCATTTGTAAAGGGTTTATAAAGAGGTTCTAATTATGTTATTAATGTTTATGTAATAATTTGTAAATGCATTAATAAACAGTTATATTGTATTGGTCAAAATAGTGCGATAACTGATCAGTTTTTCCCAAATAGATAACAGTTTAAACTACAAACTATTGGTGTCACGTGACTCATCTGAAGGTAACAGATACCAGTTTTAAAAAGTGAAGGGAAGTATGAAGGTAGTTTTGTGCCTTCCCCCACAAAAGGGTCAAATATGTGTACAAATATGTATACAGTACCAGTCAAAAGTTTGGACACACCTAGTCATTCCAAGGTTTTTCTTTATTTTTTACTATGTTCTACATTGTAGAATAATAGTGAATACATCAAAACTGAAATAACATATGGAATCATGTAGTAACCAAAAAACTGTTAAAACAAATCTAAATATATTTTATATTTGAGATTATTCAAATAGCCAACCCTTGCCTTTAGGACAGCTTTGCACACTCTTGGCATTCTCTCAAACAGCTTCCCGAGGGATGCTTTTCCAATAGTCTTGAGTTTTTTTTATGTCTCCTAGATTTAGGGCAGGCACTTCAAAACCTTGTTACTTATTTATTTATTTTTGACTGTCCTTTTTTCCAATTATGAATGTGTTATTCAATGCATTTCTATTGTAGTAAAGGCCGAAATCTATATTTTATCAAACAATTTTTTTTAATTTTTTTGTTTGCCTAAAGGGGTCCTAAAATTCATAATCAAATAACTAAATTATTCATAGTATGACCATCTTAAAACATTTCCATATGTCAGTTTAGCACCCCCTTCTACACCAATGTCTTGGACTCTGAAGAATTAAGTTGCAAAAATGTATACCAGTATATAATCTCCTCATACATGCAATACATAGAAAGAACAACATTGAATGCAAAGAAGGATACGTTGGTAAAAAAAAATAATTGCAGTGACTGAAATCTGTAGCCTATTAATGGTATAGTGAGTAATCTTGCTAATTCAGACAAACAGGGGGCATCGTTTTCTTCCCTTAACATTACAAGTCAGAATATAAATTGATAACAGATTAACCATTTAAAGTACAACATAGTGTCTCATGATCCTCTTCAGTGTCTTCATCGTTTTCTTTCTTGTTAAGCATTTTCCCATCCGAGAGACTGAGACCTTATGGGAATGTGTGGGAGAGAAGAGGAATTCATGCCAATTTAGCATAGTCACTAGCTACATTATTCTACTATCATCATTATCAAGATTTCTACCATTTAGGCTTAGCTAGTTATGTTATCATCTGCTAATAATAGCAAGTCATGTGAAACACTAGCTAACACTAATAGGTAGATTCCATAGATGAAAGGGGCCAGCTATTTATCACAATTGTACTAATCCACTAGCTAGTTAGTAAGTTAGTCCTAAAATTAGAACCACTCGTGTTATAGTGCTGACAAAGGATGCTAGAAAGCTAGCTACTTACCAGCTAACTAGATATACTGTATCCAAGTTAAGGTTAGATAACTAGCTAGATAGCATGCTAATCTTAAAAAGCTATCTAAAAAAAATTGCATGGAAACTATGTCATGTCGATTTTAGCTAGCTATCTAGCTAGCCAGGAAATGTGATCTACTTAGCTAGTTAGCTATATTATTTTGTTTCAAATTGTCAAGCAGAATGTCTATATAAAAACGTGTTTTAGGTTTTACCTAATTCTAGCTGCCTTGCTAATGTTTCCTAGCTAGCTAGGTAGGACAAAAGTAATAGCAAATGTTAGCCATCAACTTAACTAGCTGAGCAGCATGCTATATCATCCAGCAGAACTTCTGGTTTTGAAAGTGAAAGAAATTGGATAGTGAATTTACCCTCCCAACTCTGTCAACATTTGTGTCTTGTGAACAACGTTTCATTTGTGCAATATCTTCTGTCTAGCCTTTGTACACTTCTCATAGCCACGTCCATCATCATTCTTCATGACGCACTGTTACATGATGTCAGTGTCAACACAACATTCTGGGCACATTCCAGGTCGTCTTTATTTCACAGGTGGGCAGATCTCACAAAGTCGGGGGAATTTTTCAGAAACCAGCAAACTACACCAATAATATGGCTTGAGATTTTGAGATAAAGCCATAATTTCTGCAATAAATAAGTTTACCAATGCATCATTACGTTTCAGACATGGGGCAAGACCATTGGTCTGATAACCAATCATTTCTGTTCCTGGGACAGAGTAACAATGCATTACACCCAAAAGTGAGAAAATAGCAGTGGGTATTATATTTAGAGTTAGCAATCAAGTTAATGTGTTTAAAGTTTCGCCTTCCTCATGTTTTGTACCCCAAATGAATTAGCCTATGACATTAGTTAGTGCACATAAATATGTATGTAATTTATCTCTATTGAACAAAACTAAAAAATCTATAATTTCTGGAGTCCTATTTTGAAAGTATAATATAGCAACAATAGTCTATCGTCAACCTAAAATTCATGAATATCACTGGATTAGATTGCAAATCAAAATATCTTGAATCATGCATTCCTGCTTGGACGTGTTAGATGAAACAACTTATTTATTGAATACCTCAGTAGTCGATTTATTGTACTTCTTAATAAAGGACTGTGAATTACTTATAAGATGATTACTCATGGGTCTGACCAAATCATGAGCTGGTGCCAGAAATGATAAAGCTTAGTGACACCAGGGGAAATGTTTGTCTGGAGCCCTGTAATAGTAACACTTCGGGTCGGTGTTAATTTAGGGGAACACATGACAGGCACTAATTTGCAATATAGCATAAGTTGTTAGTTTGGCTTTTATAACGTATAAGGCTTAAGCAGACAACCTGACAGAGAACTAGAAGAAGCACAGGGGAACAGCAGAGAAGATAGCACAACAGGGAGGATAACACAATGGGTATAGCAGGTGCACAGGTTTTGCTGTGGAGTTTTTGCATATTGTAATTGTTAAAAAAGAGGAAGGGGAACATGTCTCGCAAGTCACTGGTAAAGAGATGGTTGAGAAACGCTGTACTGTACTGCCAGTGTTATGTGTCAGCACCACAGCCTGTGCGTAAGTGGGGTGTGTAGGGTCAGGGTGTATATGTGGGGATGGGGTGTGTGTGTATGGGTTGTGTCGTGCGCAGTGAAGTGGGCTGGTGTGGATAAAATGCCAAGGCCAAATTCTTGTCCTAGTCCACCCATGACTGTAATAACAAGCAGGTCAGAAAGTCTTGTGGTTTAGCACCTTGCCAACTCCCCCGTATGTTGACTTGTTACATCGCTGTGCTATTATGTCTGGAGATGTGGTAGAGGGTGTATGATGGGCACAGTCCCGTTTCTCTGTATTTCCATGGCCTGCCTTTCCTGGTTTGTGACGTGATTATTACCGTAAGTCCTTTTGGAATCCAGCCAGAGGGAGGATATACAAGAAATGCAAAGGAGACTACCGAAACCATCTATACTGGAACAACCATCTCAGTAACGGGTGCAATAAATCCAACCCCTTACGGATTAGATTTGTTTAGAAAAATGTAAATGATTTATCTTTGTACAGTATAAGTTCAATAAATCAAATATATTAAAACTAACTATTCAAAAAATGGACCTGCAACACAGCATGCTGAGAAATATGATAGTGAGGCCCCTCCGTCTTTTTCTCAGAGAGTTAACGCAAATTAACTCACAGTCGAATAACAACAACACCATGTGATTGAAAAGATTTCGTTGAATCAAATGTCCTGTTCAGATGTGCCAAAATTTAGGTGAGGTGACTGACATTCCTGACATTGGTCTGAATAATAGGCATGGAAAGTCACATCACTTCTAATGATTAAAATTCACTCTAAAGACAATGCGAAAGTAAACACTATTGTTTAAAATATGTTCTCCTGTTTGAAATTTGACTGACTATCTGTAAAGTATACGCTGGGAGTTGGGAAGCAAGTGGTGAGTTAAGTAATAAACGGAACACAGACCAATATAACAAACACGAGCAGCGTCTAGACGTGAAACATAATCAATACTGCCTGGGGAATGGAACTAAGGGAGTGACAGATATAGGGGAGGTAGTCAGTGAAGTGATGGAGTCCAGGTGTGCCTAATGATGAATGCCAGGTGCGCGTGATGATGAATGCCAGGTGCACATAATGATGAATGCCAGGACCGATGGCTCGTAAACCGGCGACGTCAACCATGGGAGTAGACATGAAACTATCATGTTTAATCTTGCATTCTCAACACCTGTGTTTAAGATGAGAAAACATATTGGCAAATCTAAATGCCTAATGATTAAGTTTTAAGAACTGAAGTTTAGGTTATAAATGTGTTAAGGATGGGCATTTGACCTTTTTTGACTGTTCGAGTACTCAGGATTTTTACAAGAAAGTGCTAAGTACTAAGACAGAAGGTTACTTAAGGCAAAAATGAAAGTAGGTTGGGTGGGCATATAATGCAAACTTTTAGCAGCAGAAATAGAAACCCAAAGGTTGTGAGTTTGAATCTCATCATGGGCAACTTAAGCATTTTAGCTAATATGCAACTTTTCAACTACTTACTACTTTTTAGCTACTTAGCATGTTCACTAACCCTTCCCCTAACTTTAACCAACCCTTTTAGCTAACCTTAACCCTTTAACCTAATTCCTAAACTTAACCCTAACCTTACACCTAACCCTTAGCTGCGAGGACGTTCTGTCTCCCTGTAGCACTGTCTTAGGTGTCTCACAGTACGGACATTGCAATTTATTGCCCTGGCCACATCTGCAGTCTTCCTCGCAGCATGCCTGCGGCACGTTCACACAGATGAGCAGGGACCCGGGGCATCTTTCTTTTGGTGTTTTCAGAGTCAGTAGAAAGGCCTCTTTAGTGTCCTAAGTTTTCATAACTGTGACCTTAGTTGCGTACTGTCTGTAAGCTGTTAGTGTCTTAACGACCTTCTACAGGTGCATGTTCATTAATTGTTTATGGTTCATTGAACAAGCATGGGAAACAGTGTTTAAACACTTTACGATGAAGATCTGTGAAGTTATTTGGATTTTTACAAATTATATTTGAAAGACCGTGCCCTGAAAAAAGGACGTTTCTTTTTTTGCTGAGTTTATATCCTAAATAGGTGCCCCACTAGCACCATCTCTGGGTTGGCATTATGCCCATTATCTTAACATATTCCTTTTCATATAGAATTAGCTTGAGCACTTCACACCATTTTAATACCACAGTGAAAATACCTATTTAGATTATCAACACTACCTTTTTCTTAAAGATAAAAAAAATATTGTCCATCTATTGACATAGTCCCCATACCGCAGGTCTTATGTTAACTCTTGTCCTAGTGTGTCGCACTGGTAGCATATTGGGCACCTCTGGGACGTTGGGCTCCTCTGGGAGCTTCAGTGCCTCTTCTTCCTCTTCCACACCCTCCTGAAATTGTGGAGGCAATGTTGGCAGTTATAACTCCCCTGGTAGGGGATATTCCAAGTCTTCCCATGTGTCCCTCCTGTGCCCTATGCTCTCCTGAACTGGGAGCATGTCCTTCCGGTTCCTTCAATACTTTCGGATCTTTACTTCTACTTCCTATGACATTGCACTGATGTGCCCTATGCATGTGCCAAGACTCCATGTGGCATCCCTGGCGTGAGGTGACAGGAGCGCTCTGACAGCTTGGCCTTGTTTCATTACAGGCAGATTTTTTGCATGCTGGTCATAGTAATGTTTTGACTGATGTGCACACTTGTGTGCCTGGACATCCCTAATGGCCTTTGGTGCGAGGAGCTTGGGAGTTGTTGGCAACAGAGAACGGGTGCGTCGAGACATTAAGCTCTGTACAGGACTGCTGCCGAAACCCTCTGTGGGAGTATTTCTTCATAACAAAATAACTTGCCACACATCTGTGCCTTCCTGCATTGCCTTTGTGATGAGAGTCTTTGCTATTTTCACTGCTGACTTCGCCTTACCATTACTCTGACTGTGGTACGGTGAAGAGGTCACATGATGGAATTCCCAGGCTTTTGCAAACAGATTCGTGAACTGGGGCCCATTATCCGTAACTACACCACTGTCAGGTATGCCATATCTGCTAAACTGCTGCTTACAATAGTCGATGACATAACAGCCAGTTGCATCAATCACTTTCTCCACCTAAAAAAATATGATTAGCAGTCCACTATAATCAGAAAATTAACATTCTGTACGGCGAACAGATCCATTCCCACTTTAGACCAAGGACGTGTTGGTTGTCATGTGGCTGCAGCGTTTCCTTTTGCTGCTTAGGTAGATTAGTATTACATATGCTGCACACAGCCACAAAATGTATTGGGTCATGTTTGGCCAGAATACTGAGTCTCTGGCTTTCCTGAGACTGGCTTCGACCCCTGAGTGCCCATGGATATGAGAGAGAGACATTGGACGTAGAGTTTAGATCACTGTCTAAACTGTCGCCTTTGTAGACAACCTCTTCCTGCATTGTGAGTTTGTCTCTGTATGTCCAATTGTCCCTGACCAGGAGGGTGTCCGGCCAGCCTCTTAGGATTAAAGACTGAAGCATTCGAGAAGTCTTGTCCTCTGCTGATAGAGCTTTAATAGCATCCCATGTCTGCGAGGAGTTGTTTTGATCAGTAGCATGGTTCACATATTCAACCTCAGCCTGTAGAGCATATACAGTCGCATTTGTCTGATATTGCGGGTGACTTGTTGTTGGTAGTGTTGCTCTAGTAAGGAATTCTGTAATGTGAAGCTCTCTTCCTTTGTTGTATACTACCTGTAGTTGATAACACTGACGCTTTATCCTTCATCCTTTGAAGTTTCTTCAGTTTCTTCGGGACAGAACAAATAGTTTGTTTTCAGATAACCTCAAGCGGCTTGTGATCAGTGTACACTGTGATAAAGTCCCTACCATAAAGGTATTGATCAAAACGGTCACAGGTGAACACTATGGCTAGGCACTCCTTTTCAATTTGGGCATATCCTTGCTCCATGGGTGCCAATTTCCTTGAAACAAATGCAATGGGCTGCCCCTTCTGCAAGAGCGCTGCCCTTAGGCCTTTGTCACTTGCATCACATCTTCAGAGAGGTCATCGTAGTACCTCAGTATTGGTTGGTTGCTTACCAATTTCTTGATTTGATCCAATACATCATCATGTTGAGGATGCCCATAGGACATCTTTATTGGTCAGCCGACGCAATGGCTCACATACGTCAGACAGATAGACACCACAGCCGTATACCAGGATGTCATCAGCTATGACGCTTATTCCTGGCAGTCCCTGAAGTGCATCATGTTGATAAAGCTGATATTCCTCTGCAGCTGGTTTCACTCCAAAAGGTAACCTCGTCCACCGGTATCTACCATTGGGGGTCCAAAATGTTGTGTGGTAACTACTATCTTCATCCAACTGTACCTGCCAGTACCCATTTTTTGCATCCATAATATTTTCACTTTTGCCATGCTTGGCAGTATCTCTTCAATGGTAGGCATTTGGTAATGTGCCCGACATAAGGCTTTGTTCAGGGCACTTGAATCAAGGCAGACTCTTATTTTGCCAGGCTTTTCTACCACAACTATGTTGCTTATCCACTTAGTAGATTTGGTGACCTTCATAATAACATCCTGTTCCTCCATTGAAACAACAACCTTTAATATCTTTTCCTTCAGTGGAATGGGGATTTGCGGGGAAGCTGTTGAACTGGTCTAACAGTCTCATCCACCACCGGGTGAAGCTCATCTGGCAGAGCCCACATCCCTTCAAAAATGTCCTCAAACTGTTTCAGTATTGCCTCTGAGGTGTTCCGATGAGACAGATGGGACCTTTTGTTTTTCTTTAGTGAAAAGACATGTTGGTGGCTGAGCTGTAGCAACTTTAGCTTTTCACACATTTCTGCTGAAAGGAGAAGCTTTTGGAAGGTCCATTTAGAATTTGTTATAAAACTGTTGTCATTTGGCAAGGAAGGTGGCTATCAGGTTTTAGGGAAGACCCAGATGCAGACAGTGTCGAAGTAACAACAGTTTATTACTAGAACGGGGCAGGGAAAACGACAGGTCAAGGGCAGTCAGAGGTCAGTAATCCAGATTAGAGTCCAAAAGGTACAGAACAGCAGGCAGTCTCAGGGTCAGGGCAGGCAGAGGCAATAATCCAGTGTGGGGTGACAAGGTACAGAATGGCAGGCATGCTCAGGGCAGGCAGAATGGTCAAAACTAGGAAAACTAGAAACAGACAGGAGCAAGGGGAAACCCACTTGTAGGCTTGACAAACAAAATGAACTGGCAGCAGACAAACAGAGAACACAGGTATAAATACACTGGGGATAATGGGTAAGATGGTGACATCTGAAGGGGGTTGGAGACAAGCACGAAGACAGGTGAAACAGATCAGGGTGTGACAATGGTTTGTGTATCACTTTAGATATGTTTTTATAGGCATTTATTTCTGTAGGCACAGACAGTACACTTGTGTAGCAGTCAGAACACATTTGAGTGAGTGAGAGACAGAGGGGAAAGGAATTTAGGGAGCAAAACTGTGATACTTGGTTTGGTTTATTATTTTGTTGTGTCCTGCAAATGCACTCAAATGGAACGTTAGAGTTAAAGCAAGAAACTATTTTGACCAAATAAGTTTTACAGTATTTGATTGTTCTCTGGTTAAAGATAGTTTTCACAGCGGTTTGAGTACTGGAGTATTTGATTACTCATGCCTATCCCTAAAACATGTCACATCTTTCATGGTTTTACAGTGTATAGCCTGTTTATGTAAGTGCGAATGTTAATGAACATGTCTTACTTTTTACTAGCAGATTCCCACGTGCTGGTCGCCTTCATTAGGGTCAGCTATGTGATCAATGAAGAGGTGCGCATGCCAAGGCATGTCGTGTCAATTTGTTGACAAAACTAGTCAGCGCTAAACTAACGCTGACTCTAGAATATATTAAATTATGCTTTTATACTGTCGGCTAATGCGATTCTGTGACTACCAATCCTACAAGTTCATACAGTGAAACACAGAATATGTTTCATGGGTTTATTTCAGAGATCAAATATGGTTTATTACTATGCAATACGAGATTATATGACCTAGTCAAGACTCTTAACACGCCAAGCGTAGCTTTGGGAAACTAGGAAGAAGAGAGTGATGCTCTGTTCCTTAATGATCTTCCATGGTCAAAGGGCTGATAACTGAAGGTAACAGCCAGATATTATGGTGTGTGATCCGTTAGTTTCACCCTCCCCACTCTAGGAACCATGCTCCAGCTGTTCCTTTGATTACTCCGGGGGTGTAATAGGATGCGACACAGAGAGAAGTATATGTGGCAGGTTGGGTAAATGGCAGTCCCAAACATTAAACTGCAATCTGTCTGTTTTGCCTTTTGCCTTTTGATCTGGTGACAAAATTGGTATAGTTGTATCTAGAGGTTTTGTTTTTTAAATTGTTGAACTGTCCCCACTGTATTGATGCCCTATCTGTTGTATAAAAGCATTGTCACACGAGTGTGTGTGTGTGTGTGTGTTAGACTGTGTCTGCCCCTATAGTGATGTGTAATTAGTCCATAGTTCAGATACTCATTACACTCCCTCTTTCTCTCGCTCTCTCTCTCTAACCCAGAGTTTAAAAGCCACAGTAGTTACAGTGCCTTGCGAAAGTATTCGGCCCCCTTGAACTTTGCGATCTTTTGCCACATTTCAGGCTTCAAACATAAAGATATAAAACTGTATTTTTTTGTGAAGAATCAACAACAAGTGGAACACAATCATGAAGTGGAACGACATTTATTGGATATTTCAAACTTTTTTAACAAATCAAAAACTGAAAAATTGGGTGTGCAAAATTATTCAGCCCCCTTAAGTTAATACTTTGTAGCGCCACCTTTTGCTGCGATTACAGCTGTAAGTCGCGTGGGGTATGTCTCTATCAGTTTTGCACATCGAGAGACTGAATTCTTTTCCCATTCCTCCTTGCAAAACAGCTCGAGCTCAGTGAGGTTGGATGGAGAGCATTTGTGAACAGCAGTTTTCAGTTCTTTCCACAGATTCTCGATTGGATTCAGGTCTGGACTTTGACTTGGCCATTCTAACACCTGGATATGTTTATTTTTGAACCATTCCATTGTAGATTTTGCTTTATGTTTTGGATCATTGTCTTGTTGGAAGACAAATCTCCGTCCCAGTCTCAGGACCTTTTGCAGACTCCATCATGTTTTCTTCCAGAATGGTCCTGTATTTGGCTCCATCCATCTTCCCATCAATTTTAACCATCTTCCCTGTCCCTGCTGAAGAAAAGCAGGCACAAACCATGATGCTGCCACCACAATGTTTGACAGTGGGGATGGTGTGGTCAGGATGATGAGCTGTGTTGCTTTTACGCCAAATATAACGTTTTGCATTGTTGCCAAAAAGTTCAATTTTGGTTTCATCTGACCAGAGCACCTTCTTCCACATGTTTGGTGTGTCTCCCAGGTGGCTTGTGGCAAACTTTAAACAACACTTTTTATGGATATCTTTAAGAAATGGCTTTCTTCTTGCCACTCTTCCATAAAGGCCAGATTTGTGCAATATACAACTGATTGTTGTCCTATGGACAGAGTCTCCCACCTCAGCTGTAGATCTCTGCAGTTCATCCAGAGTGATCATGGGCCTCTTGTCTGCATCTCTGATCAGTCTTCTCCTTGTATAAGCTGAAAGTTTAGAGGGACGGCCAGGTCTTGGTAGATTTGCAGTGGTCTGATACTCCTTCCATTTCAATATTATCGCTTGCACAGTGCTCCTTGGGATGTTTAAAGCTTTGGAAATCTTTTTGTATCCAAGTCCGGCTTTAAACTTCTTCACAACAGTATCTCGGACTTGCCTGGTGTGTTCCTTGTTCTTCATGATGCTCTCTGCGCTTTTAACGGACCTCTGAGATGAGGTTATTTTCCTGGCACCACAACGCCAGGGCTCTTACCTCCTCCCTATAGGCTCATCATTGTTGGTAATCAGGCCTACCAGTGTTGTGAGTTGGATGTGCATGGTCACGCAGTCATGGGTGAACAGAGAGTACAGGAGGGGGCTGAGCACGCACCCCTATGGGGCCTCTGTGTTGACGATCAATGTGGCAGAGGTGTTGTTGCCTACCTTCACCACTTGGGGTTATCCTGTCAGGAAGTCCAGGACACAGCTGCACAGGAAGGGGTACAGATCCAGGGACCTGAGCTTAGTGATGAGCTCTGAGGGTCTACGGTGTTGGAAGCTGAGCTGTGGTTGACGAACAGCATTCTTACATATTTACTTTGTCTAGATGAGATAGGGCAGTGTGCAGTGCAATGGCAATTGCGTCGTCTGTGGATCTGTTGGGGCTGTATACAAATTCTTGAAGTGGGTGAAGAAGGTGTTTAGCTCATCTGGGAGTGAGGTGTCCGTGTTTGCAACGTGGCTGGCTTTCCCTTTATAATCCATGATTGTCTGGAGTCCCTGCCACATACGTCTAGTGTCTGGGTCATTGAGTCGCAACTCCATTTTGTCCTTGTACTATCATTTTGCCTCTTTAATTGCCTTACGGATGTCGTAGCTGGTCTGTTTCTACACGTCGATGTTCCTAATCACCTTGCCATGGCTAAATGTTGTGTTTTGCACTTTCAGTTTTGCACAAATGCTGTCATTTGGAATAACAGTGGGAATAACGTCCTCTATGCAATTCCTGATGAACCCAGTCACTGTATACGTCAATACTATTCTCAGAGTTGACCCGGAACATTTCTAGGCCGAGGTATCCAACAATCTTGAACCATAGATTCCTTTTAGTCAGACCAAAGTTAAACTGTCCTTACCATGGGAGCTTCCTGTTTAAGTTTCTGCATATAGGTGGGGAGCAGCAGAATGGAGGCATGATCTGATTTGCCAAAGGGTGGGTGGGGGAGGGCCTTGTAGCCATCCCGGAAGGAATATTAGCAATGATCCATGGTCCGTTGTTGCGAGTTGATATTATTTGGTAGTGCTTTCCTCAGATTGCCTTTATTAAAGTCCACCGTTACAGTAAATGCGACTTCAGGATATGGGGTTTCCAGTTTGCACAAAGTCCAGTGTAGATCCTTGAGAGCTGTCGCAGTGTCGGCTTGTTTGTGTGTGTGACGTGGTCTGTGAGTGACAATGATATCATCTACATCCCACTCCAACCCCCAGCCAACTGCATGCAATATTCTCTCTTCCTGTCTCTCTCCCACTGTGTGTGTGTGTGTGTGTGTGTGTGTGTGTGTGTGTGTGTGTGTGTGTGTGTGCGTGCGCAATGTTTCACAATGTTTCTAAAGGTAACAGAATAAAACCAATTCTTAGTAGGCAGACCCTGACGTTTTCATCTGAGCTCTTTGTTACTCTAAGCAATACCACAGTGGCTCAGCCCAGGATGTCAGGAGGTATGCCATCAATGTGATCCTGGTGAAATAGAGAGAGGCAGAGATGGAGAGAAAGAGACAGACAAAGGTGCTGTATGTCAGTAGTGATATTATCAAGAGCTCAGTGAGTGAACTTTTGGCTCCACTGCACTTGGATATGAAGTGGACCCATTTGGCTATGGTTGCTCTAACAAGGATGCACACATGCACACACACACACAGGTAGATTTCTGCAGAGGCCTGTCCACACACATCACTGTCTGAATCTCATTGGTCTAACCCAGCTTGAGACAGCTACCCGTTGACATTGTGTGTGAACCTAGTAATAAGTATTTGAATGTTTGACTTTTCCTTTGACCCTGAGAGTATGATCTGATTGGCTCTGGCAGTGTTGACGGCTAGGCCAGTGATCTTATTGGGTAACATTGTATTAGAGTGATTGTTGAGTGATTTGACTGGACAGGTGATGCCATGTTCCATTCTTGTGAGAGTCGTCTGATGTGGTTATATTGGCTTTGAAACCATCTAAAGTTATCTGATTGACAGGGATGTTGGCAGATGATAGGCTGCTACTAGTAACATAAACGCTGGCTAATTTGGGTGAGGAGGGAGTTATTTAATTGAACTACTGGTATGGGATGTTTGATGTCTGTTGTTGTGATCTGATTGGTTGTTTGTGCCTCTCTCTTGTCCTATAGGATAAAGGAATGGGTGGATCAGATACAGATAGAGCTGGTGACACTGGCAGACACCGCCAGTGCCGGGAAGAGCCTCACACAGGTGACCTAACCCTTCATAACATGTTATAATGCATAGTAAGCACTATATAACATAAAACATGGATATCTATCAAGAGACACTATGACAGTATGTGTAACCAGTGTGTATGCTCACTCTCTCTAGATCTTCCTGGACAACCAGAACCTGTACACAGTAGAGTCTAACGATGCAGAGGAACTAGTTGCTAGGGCAGCCAGGAACATAGGACAGCTGTTACTGAAGAGGGCTGGCGCTCTGGAAGTAAGAAACATGGTTTCTATGCTCCTCATATACCTCCAACAGCAAAGGCCTGATGACTAGTTGAGCTTTTGAATCAAGTGTGCTTGAGCGTTGAGGATGCCACTGCTACTATAATGCACCACCAATGACACATTGACTCTTGGGTGTACGTATCTTATGGGGTTAATCACATGAATGTTAGGTTCCACTTGTAGAAAACTGAGGTGAGATGTGACAGTACAGGCCAGGACCAGGGGATGGTTAGAAGACCATGGTAATGTGAGGTGCAGGTTGGTAACAGGTTGGTGCAGGTTGGTAACAGAGAGGAGTGATATACTGTATGGCTGTACATGTATTTCTTTGAGCAGAAGTAGATCAGACACAACTCTCATCTTCCGCTGGAATATGAAGTATGAATATCTTTTGTATTCGAACCCCTTCTAATATACATTGGGGTCCGAAATTATTGACACCCTTGATAAAGGCCAGCAATAACGACAGTATAAAATATAAAATTCAAACACTGAGCTATATTGTATGCAAAAAAGGGTCAATTATATTATTTTATACTAATAGATGTATTCGGATTAAGAGATTTTGTTTAACAAGAAATACACCCAAAAATCTATTTAAAAAAGGAAGGGGTACTAATTATTTTTTATAAATAAAGTAGTCAAAGGTTTAATATTTGGTCCCATATTCCTATCAGGCAATGATTATATCAAGCTTGTGACTTTACAAACTTGTTGGATGCATTTTTCAGTTTGTTTTGTTTGTTTTCTGATTAGTTTGTGCCCAACAGAAATTAATGGTAAATAATTGTTTGCGTTATTTTTATTGTGAATAAGAATACAATATATTTCTAAATACATCTACATTAATATGGTAATGTGGATGCTAACATGATTACAGATAATCCTGAATGAATCCTGAATAATGATGAGTGAGAAAGTTACAGAAGGCCAAAAATCATCCAAGACAAGCTAACCTCTCACCATTACCAACAGGGGATGTCTTGGGGGTTTGATATTCGACCTCTAACTTTCTCACTCATCATTATTCACGATTCGTTCAGGATGAATACGGAATGATTACAGATCATGCAGTCTCAGTCAAGGTGAGAAATGCAGCATGTCCTTATTGGCAATATATTTGTTCTATGTACTGAGCTGTGACGCAGCTACTCTCTCGTATCTTAGCAGCCAGCTACACAGATTTTTAGCTAGCTAGCTAACGTTATATTCCAACAACATTGACGCTCAATATATTTTTGTTCTCAGCCATATTCAAAATGTAATTATGGAAATTGTATCTGATTCGTTAGTTGACATTGTAACATCAACCTCTCCATCAGAGCTAGCTAGTTACCTACATTGGCTAATCAAACCAATGCTCAAATTACATACAATAGCATAATGGCATGACAATTTCATCAAACAGAAGTAGTAATTTATAGCTATGTCTTACCTTGATCATTGGTATTAGATACTCTTTGGCCATATCTCCAATATCATCACAAAGCATCCAATGTTGTTGCAGCATTTTAGCCTGATGTATTCTCACTTTCTGACAATTGTGTAATTCATAAACAACTTAGCTATTGAAATGGAAACAGCAGGTGATGAGACCAATTACAGAAAATATTACATTACCAAAGCATAAAAAAACTTAACTATATTTCACTCAAGTCAACCTTACCAACATAATTATAATACATTCATCGGTACTATTCATATCAACCTTAGCTGAAACAATGATCATTCACTTTTTTTAAATGATGATGGTGAATGAATCATACATTGTTAAATGTGGTAGCTGCAAGCTGTCTGTGTTTCCATCCCTCTCAGTCCAATCACCAAAGACAGCTATAGTAGAGGGAGAGAGGTTAAAAACTTCTTCGGGATCGGTGTCCCTGCCACGGGACGGTTGAGCTAACGTAGGCTAATGCGATTAGCATGAGGTTGTAAGTAACAAGAACATTTCCCAGGACATAGACATATCTGATATTAGCAGAAAGCTTAAATTCTTGTTAATCTAACTGCACTGTCCAATTTACAGTAGCTATTACAGAGAAAAAATACCATGCTATTGTTTGAGAAGAGTGCACAGTTTTGAACATGAAAAGTTATTAATAAACAAATTAGGCACATTTGGGCAGTCTTGATACAATATTTTGAACAGAAATGCAATAGTTCATTTGATCAGTCTAAAACTTAGCACATACACTGCTGCATCCTCCTTCATGCGATACCCTTCTTGCAGGCTCACCCTGACATGACCCTCCAGCATGACAATGCCACCTGCTCATTCTGTGCGTGATTTCCTGCAAGACAGGAATGTCAGTGTTCTGCCATGGCCAGCGAAGAGCCCGGATCTCAATCCCATTGAGCATGTCTGGGACTTGTTGGATCGGGGGGTGAGGGCAAGGGCCATTCCACCCAGAAATGTCCGGGAACTTGCAGGTGCCTTGGTGGAATAGTGGGTTAACATCTCACAGCAAGAACTGGCAAATCTGGTGGAGTCCATGAGGAGGAGATTCACTGCAGTACTTAATGCAGCTGGTGGCCACACCAGATACTGACTCTACTTTTGATTTTGACCCCCCCTTTGTTCAGGGACACAGTATTTCATTTCTGTTAGTCACATGTCTGTGGAACTTGTTCAGTATATGTCTCAGTTGTTGAATCTTGTGATGTTCTTACAAATATTTACACGTTAGGTTTGCTGAAAATAAATGCAGGTGACAGTGAGAGGACGTTGCTGAGTTTACATATGAGATGAGTAATGCAAGATGTGTAAACATTATTAAAGTGGCATTAAAGTGGCAACCAATCACAAGGGGCAAACTATTTGCCCTCCAGGAAACCTACAGCACCCAATGTCACAGGAAGGCCAAAAAGATCATCAAGGACAACAACCACCCAAGCCACTGCCTGTTCACCCCGCCACCATCCAGAAGGCGAGGTCAGTACAGGTGCATAAAACCTGGGACCGAGAGACTGAGAAACAGCTTCTGTCTCAAGGCCATCAGACTATTAAACAGTCTCTAACACAGAGAGGCTGCTGCCTACATACAGACTTGAAATCATAGGCCACTTTAATAATGGATCACTAGTCACTTTAATAATGTCTCTTTAATGTTTACATATCTTGCATTACTCATCTCATATGTATATACTGTATTCTATACCATCTATTGCATCTTGCCTATGCTGCTCGGCCATCGCTCATCCATATATTTATATGTACATATTATTATTCCATCCCTTTACTTAGATTTGTGTGTATTAGGTAGTTGTTCTGGATTTGTTAGATTACTTGTTAGATATTGCTGCACTGTCGGAACTAGAAGCACAAGCATTTCACTTCACTCGCATCTGCTTTACATGTGTATGTGACCAACACAATTTGATTTAATTTCAGCACGATGCTTGCAATGTTAAGCTAGTGGGTTTGATTCCCGGTGGTACTTGTATGTAAAATGTATGCATGCATGACTGTATGCCTCCTTGGATAAAAACATCTGCTAAATGGCATATGTTTTCTTGTACAGCTCCTATCGCAATTTTGTCCACAGCTCAAGATGCAGCGTGTGTGTAATCTCAGTCCCCACAGTAGGGTGAAAGGTCCTTGCCAATGACTAATGGCCCAGTCCAAAACCTCACCCAGAGTAATACTTCATATACAGACACTACAGAGTGTGTGTGTGCTTATGTTCCTCTCTCTGCCATAGAGAAGCTGGACCTCTGAGGTGTATAGTATATTTTGTACTTAGGTGGCCTGATGTCTGTGTAACGTTGGTTGGTCTGTGCCTGTCTAACTGACTTGGGTTTGTCACAAGACTATTTTGGGCTGCTGAGCTAAAGGCTTGGCTTTAGTCTCATGCGAGTGAACCACCTGTCTAATCAAATTGTATTTGTCACATGCTTCGTAAACAGCAGGTGTAGACTAACAGTGAAATGCTTATCTGCGGGCCCTTCCCAAAATTGCAGAGAAAAAAAAAAGAGAAATAATAGAAAAATAACACAAGGAATAAGTAAACAATGAGTACGATAACTTGGCTATATTCACAGGGTACCAGTATCAAGTCGATGTGCAGGGTTACGAGGTAATTCAGGCACAGGAGGTTGGTGGCACCTTAATTGGGGAGGACGGGCACGTGGTAATGGCTGGAGCGGATAGGTGGAAAGATATCCAGACATTATTATGAGCCATCTGCCCCGCAGCAACCTCCACTGAATTGAGGTAGATACAGTGCATTCAGAAAGTATTCAGACCCTTTGAATTTTTCCACATTTTGTTAAGTTACAGCCTTATTCTAAAATTGATTAAATTGTTTTTTTCCCCCTCATCAATGTACACACAAATACCATAACCTGCAAAACAAGGTTTAGGCATTTTTGTAGATTTATAAAAAAATAAGGTAAATATCACATTTACAGTTGAGGTCGTAAGTTTACATACACTTAGGTTGGAGTCAGTAATACTCGTTTTTCAACCACTCCACACATTTCTTGTTAACAAATTATACTTTTGGCAAGACGGTTAGGACATCTACTTTGTGCATGACAATTTTTCCAACAATTGTTTACAGACAGATTATTTCACTTGTTTCACAATTCCAGTGAGTCAGAAGTTTACATACACGAAGTTGACTAAGTTAAACAGCTTGGAAAATTCCAGAAAATGATTTCATGGCTTTGGAAGCTTCTGATAAATTATTTAAATTAGCCTGAGTCAATTGGAGGTGTACCTGTGGATGTATTTCAAGTCTTACCTTCAAACTCAGTGCCTCTTTGCTTGACATCATGGGAAAATCAAAAGAAATCAGCCAAGACCTCAGAAAAACAGGAAGGAGACGCGTTCTGTCTCCTAGAGAGATGAACGTACTTTGGTGCGAGAAAAGCCTCCACCACACGCCTCATTATCCAAGAGTTTTTTGGGGCGGTGTCATTGACGATGACCACAAGGTCACCAGGACTGAAGTTTTGTTCCACTTGTTCCGCTCCTGCATAAGTGATACTCCCTGATCCCTCTCTTCCAGAAGAGGTCGGTGATATATTGTACTTGCTTCCATCTCCTTCGTGAGTATAGGTCGCTTCTCTGGAATAGTCCTGGTGGCAGGACTGGCTTAGCTTTCAGATGAAGCAGATGGTTCGGAGTCGGGGGTTCTAGCTAATTAGGGTAATTTGTTACAGTAGTGATTGGTCTGTCGTTTATAATCGCCTCAACTTCACACAACGCTGTCTGCAAAGCCTCATCATCCAGTACTTGCTCTTTAAGGACTGAATAGAGGATATTTTTCACTAGTCAGATCAACCTCTCCCATACCCCCCGTGATGGGCTCCAGAGGGAGGGTTGAATGACCATGTCACTCCTTCCTTCAGTAATTCATTTTGAATCTTGTTGTGATCCAGCTCTTTCAGAGCTTCTCCTAGCTCTCTCTTTGTTCCAACAAAGTTGGTGCCATTGTCTGTTCTGATACTTGTTACTGGGCCCCTTCGACAGATGAACCTGCGCAGGGCATTGATGCAGGAATCAGTATCCAGATAACTAGCAACTTCTAGATGGACAGCTCGACTCACAAGGCAAGTAAAGATCACACCATACCGCTTCACATGAACTCGGCCTCGCTTCACCTCTATGGGGCCGAAGTAATCTATGCCCACATGGGTGAAAGGCGGGAAATCAGGTGACACCCGATCTTGTGGAAGTTCGGCCATCTTCTGTTCTCTAGCTTGCAGCCGCCTGCAGAAGACACTGCTCTTAAGGATCTTCCTTGCTAAGGAGTTGGCACAGGGTATCCAATATTGCTGGCGAAGTCTAGAAAGCATGTGACCTCTCCCAGAGTGGCCAACCTGCTCATGGATGGGGCGTAAGA
This sequence comes from Oncorhynchus masou masou, assembly GCF_036934945.1. Lineage (NCBI taxonomy): Eukaryota > Metazoa > Chordata > Actinopteri > Salmoniformes > Salmonidae > Oncorhynchus > Oncorhynchus masou. Next base: position 69,132,703 of record NC_088242.1, on the reverse strand, counting down.
TCAGTCTGGAGATGTGGGAGTCTTTGGGGAGGATCATAGGATTCTTTAGTTCCGTAGGCATAGCAGATTTGCTTAACCTTCCTCCCACTCTCAGAATGTCATTGTCAACAATTGGATCAAGTTTACAGATTGAGCCGCTTCTCTTGGCACATTGTTTTCCTTTTACAACTAGTGCAATTTCTTGTTTAAAGTGCTGTCATTGCTCAAATCGAATGATGACCTTTCCTGCTTCATCTAGGTCATCCACATACAGACCTTCTTTTCCAAACGTCAGTTTGAACTTGTCAATTTGTTCCTTCAGTGAGTTTGTTAGACTCTGATTTGATCCTGGATCAGTTTGTGTGAGAACTTTCCTTTTCTGGCTTAACTAGAATAAGTCTCTTCAGTTTCAGCATCCAGGCAACTGCTTTCTTCAAGCTGTTCCATGTTGAATAGTACTCAATCAGTTTGCTGGTTGAACTCTTTTCTTCCACACTTGTACTGTTTACGATTACGTCTTTTCTCACCTCTGGATCATCCGGAGGGATGGAGCCAAGCTCCTCGGGGACTTTCAGCCATTGAGTTTCTGTTTTTTCCAGGAATTCTGGTCCTTTGCGCCATCGCTTGGAGTTCAGGAAAATTTCAACATGTAATCCATCCTCTTGAGGCATCATCGGCTGGGTTGTGTTTGGAATACCTCCACTGTTTTGCTTTCGATAGGTCACGGATCATAGCAACCCTATTAGCCACAAAGGTATGGAATCTCTTGGTATCGTTGCGGATGTATTTTAGCACAGACTGACTGTCTGTCCAGAAAGTTGACTCCTCAAGTTCAATCTGGAGCTCCAGTCTTAACATCCTGTCCACTCGCACTACCAATGTTGCTGCAGCAAGTTCCAGTCTGGGGATTGTCATCTGCTTGAGTGGAGTCAACCTTGATTTCCCCAGTATGACTGCAATGTGGACCTTTTTCCATACCGTTTGTGAACCTAAGGTAGCTTGCCGTGCCATAACCATAACCATCACCGAAGTGATGCAGCTGTGCGGTCTTGACTTGACCAAAGTTCTCAGGCATCATACACCTGTCTATCTGGAATCTGGAGAGCTGGTCCAGCTCTGAGAGCCATCTATTCCATGGAATGGTGTTCTTCAGGGATGACTTTGTCTCATCCACACTTTAGCTTGCAGAGCACTTGAAGAATTTGCTTTGCCTTTAATACGAATGGGGCGAGGAAACCTAATGGATCATAAATAGAGCTGACAGTTGAGAGAATACCTCTTCGTGTAAGGGGTCTGTTCTTGACAGTGACTCGGAAGGTAAAGGCATCACTTTCAATGTTCAATCGGATTCCAAGCGCTCTTTCAACAGGCAGCTTTTCTCTGTCCAGGTCCAGTTCTTTTATCTGCTTGGCTTTGTGTTCATCAGGGATAGAAGCTAGCACAGTGCGGCTGTTGCTGACCCACTTGGTCAATTTGACCCCACCCTGAGAGCACACATCCCTGAGGTTTTTTTGTGAGAGCTATGGCTTGTTCTTCTGTGGCCACTGACTTGAGGCAGTCATTAACATAGAAGTTGGACTTGACTGTTTGAATCACCTCTTCATCATACCTCTCACAGTTGTCTTCTGCTGTCTTTCGCAGTGCAAAGTTTGCACAACTTGGAGAGGATAAGCACCGAAAAGATGTACCGTCATTCTGTACTCCTCCAGTCTTTTGTTAGTATCACCGTCCGGCCACCATAGGAATCGCAGGAAGTCTAAGTAATCTTCATGGACACGTACTTGATGGAACATTCCTTCGATGTCTGCCATCATGGCAATGTGCTCTTGCCGAAATCTTAGGAAGAATCCTATAAGTGTGTTTAACAGGTCAGGGCCTTGAAGGAGTTCACTGTTAAGAGATGTACCTTTATAGGATGATGAACAGTCAAACACCACTCGTATCGTTCCTTTGCGCTTATGGTGAATGCCATGGTGTGGTATGTACCATACCGTGCCTTTCTCTCTGAGGAGCTGTTCTTGTGGTACCTTCTCGGCATAACCTTTTGTTATCATCTCTTCCATGAAGCCTTTGTACTCTGCAGCGTAACCTTTGTCCTTCTTGAACTTCCTGATAATATTTAGAGCCCGCTGCTTTGCCATGTCACGATTGTTTGGCAGGACTACATCTTTGTTGCGAAAGGGCAACGGTAAGTAGTAGTGATGGTCTTTGAGGGTTATGGAGCTTGATACGATCTCCATAAACATACGATCCTCAGCTGACATCTCACTTTTCTCTTCATACTCTCTTTCAGGGAAGTCATGGTTGAACTGATTTACAAGAAGAACCCCGAGGTCGGCCATTGAGATATGATTGGCCATCACCGTGGGATGCCCAGATTCTTCTGTCATGGTACAACTGTTAAGAGGACCGTTCATCACCCATCCAAAGAGGGTTTTCACTGCATACGGTCCATTGCCTTGAGTATCTATGATTTGCCAGGGTTCCATTGCCTTTGGAGTATTTACACCAATCAGGAGTTCGACGTCAGCATCAATTTCCTTCAACTGAACCTCTTTCAGGTATGGCCACCAAAATGACCTTTGAGATCTGTTTGAGTGGGAATATTCTCTCTTGTCACCGGGATCTTATTTTGGGTGTAGACCTTTGGTAATGCAAGAAATGTGTCGCCTTCCACATTGCTAATCTCTAAACCAGATATCTCAAAGCTCTTGGTAGGACTCTCCTGCCCCATTGTGCGTAGCAGAATTTCAGTCTCACTGCCTTCAGCTTGCAACTGCCTCATGAGTTTCTCCGTACAAAATGTTGCTGAGCTACCAGAATCGAGAAACGCATAGGTTAACGCAGACTTGCTTCCATTTGCCATCTTTACTTGAACCTGCACAATTGCAAGTGCACAATCTGTACCGGCCCCGGTATCTTCACCAGCTTCCAGTGAAACAAGAGCACTGCTGACAGTCTCCTCCCGCTTTACTGCTACACCCCTCGTATCTGCCTTCAGAGATCTAAATCTCTCTCTTCCTTCAATGTGCAGGACAGTGGGGTGCTTTCTTTGACAGCTCTGACAGGTCATCATTCTTTTACATTCTTTGCTTAAGTGTCCTCTCATCAAACAGCCAAAACAAAGGCCTTTTGATCTCAGAAACTCAACCTTGGCTTCGTGTGGCTGTGCCTTCACCTGTTGGCAGTCGACCAAGAAATGCTCATCAGCGCAAAATACACATGAGATACTGAGAGCATTAGAAGGGTAGGTGCCTGGTTTCTTGACTTTGAATGTTTGTACTTTTAGAGGTTTTTCAGAATCGCAATCTGCCACTTCAGCTACTGCAGTGGCAAAGCTGCTTCCCTTACTCTTGGACTTGAACTGCTGTTTAAAGTCTGCTTCTGTTTTGGTTTAAAAAAAAAACTTTTGTTGTTCTTGAATAGTACAACGGATCCTGCAGTATTTTGGCCTGTTTTTCCATGAACGTCACAAGGTCACTGAACTGGGCCCTCAGGTGGCTTCTCTCTAAAATATCACATGCCGTAGACCTCCATTTGTCCTTTAGTTTGTAGGGAAGTTTTGACATGATCAACTTTATGTTGTAGGGATGATTAAGCTCTTCCATGTTCTGTAGGTCTTGAATGGCGTTACAGCAACCTCTAAGATAGAGTGCATAGCCACCCAGTCCCTTTCCATCATCTGGTTTGATGTTTGTCCAGTTCCAAGCTTTTTCCATGTAAGCAGTGTTGACTTTGATTTCATTGCCAAAGTGTTCCTTTAACAACCTCTTAGCCTCTGCATAGCCTCTTCTGGCTTCCATATGCAGACAACTACGGACCAGATCCTTGGGCTGACCAGAGGTGTACTGTTCCAGGTAATAGAGCCTATCCTGGTGACTGCTTGTCTTATCTTCTATACCATGCTCAAATGCACGCAAATGCACGCCTGTTTGTGCTGTAGTACAAGTAGGTCAGCAATTTCATTCTGCCTTTGCATGACAGTAGAGAGGTTGACCGGGGCGCTAAAATAAGGTCAATTGTACGGACCAAGGCGATGTACAAAAGTGAGTGAGTTTTACGTTAGCTAGATAACTAGCAGGAGTTAGCTGTGTATTGTCAGCTAATTTGATGGGTAAAGCGAGAAAATAAACCCTTTTAATTTTCTGCACATGTTTGTGAATTATTGTATTATTCAAGAGTGTGAAATGGTTTGGTTGCATTATTCCATAGTGTGATATGTTTTAGAAAGAAGAGTTACTAGGATTGTTAGATAGTTTGTGCTTACTGGCTAGTGACTAATGTGACACTTACGGTCAATTTGAATGTGGTGTTGCCAGACACAACGAAAGGTAAGGGATGGATGTAATGTGAATTGAAAAGTAGAAATCTCTTGGCGCTCCGCTCCTCGGACTCCTTTATCACCTGTAGTGGGAACAAGGAAAGGAAATAATACCCCCATTCTCTGTGTAATGTGATTGAAGCCATTTGTTTGTCTTTAGTATTGAGATCTCAGTGTGATCTCAGTTTTGATCCTTCTTTTCACTCATGTAATTACATTGTTCTATCAGTTCAATCAGTCTGATGATTTGTACAACACACACACACATATGTGTATATATATATATATATATATATATATATATATATATATATATATATATATATATATATATATATACACACACACACACGTCAGTCTTCTCTGATATCTGTTTATGCATGGTAATCTTTCTGTGTTAGGATATTCGTTACATTTGGATTCCCTGATGCCACTATTGCATTTTAAAACCCTGATGATAAATTAGTTCATGAGGTGTGCAATTGTTTTGATTGATTTAGTAACTTGTTTATGATGGCTGTGATGTTGGTGATATTCTGGTGTAGTGTACTTGTTGTATTTTGTTATATTTTTTTTTTCTTCTTTTGCATTGTGGTCTCGGCACCATTAAAAATTAGACCCTGGTCTCAGTTGGGCTCCCCCGATTAACTAAAAGTTAGTACAATTAGATATGCAACCAAGTGATTTTGCAAGCTATCATATAATGCGTATTGCCTTTAAATGGATACTTTGAGATTTATGGAAATGAAACCCTTTAACGACTTCCCCAGAGTCAACTTGTGGATACCATTATTAGCATTGGCTCACAAAACTACTTCCAAGTTCCTTCATACTAGACGCAGAGACATAAACATGGTATCCACAAGTTCATCTGACATTGTCAAAATCTCTCTTTTTTTTAAGTGTATTTTAAGAATGATGCAAATAATGTACAGTAGATGATGATGCCCTTATTGACATTTGAATCCATGTTGAGGGGAATATCTGTCTCGTGGGTTGTTTGTACAGTCAGGTCACAAAATTGTTGACATCCTTTGTCATGGTTCCTCCTAACACCAGAGGGTGGAAGAGACCGCCCCAGAGACTTTTATTGGACTTCGGTATGTCTTATTATTTCATAATTGTGTCCCCGTGTTAAGAGATGTGTTTCCTGTGGTCCTTTGCAGAAGCTTGAATTGTTTAGCGTGTGTGGTCGTTTCCTGAGTGAGTGGTCGAGAATTAGTGTTTATTGTTTTTTCAAGTGTACTGTGATCCTGCGGCGACCGTTTCTCAGTAAAGTATTCTGTTTATCCTTAACCACTGATTCCTTGTCTGGTCTCTTCTCTGCACCTGAGTCCAACCTTACATCATCACACCATTTATAAAGATGAACAAAAATGTTTGTACAAAATAAATAATTCAAATACAGAGCTATATTGTATGCTCCAAAAAATTGGGAAATTATATAATTTTATACAAGTACCAATTGCTTAGAGAAAGCAATTTTGTTTATTGACAAAATTGTGTTCAATACCTCACCTTGAATAACGGCACTGAAGCCTTTTCCTAAAATGTTTTATGAGTTGAAGAACATATTGAGAGGGATCTTAGACCATTTCTCCATACAGAATCCTTCCAGATCCTTAATATCCTTCTGATGCACGCATGGACTGCCCTCTTCAATTCAAACCACAGGTTTTCAATGGGATTCAAGTTTGGAGACTGAGATGGCCGTTGCAAAATGTTGATTTTGTGGCCAATTAAACATTTATAGTGCAGTAGGGACTCTCCATGTGTTTACTGTTTGGTTATCTGTGTAAAACCTATCTATGGCCTGGTGTCATTGACCTTATCATTACACATCACATAGACACGTTAATGATGAGATAGTATGGAGGGAAATAGATGGCAGGACTGAATGGACGGAGTCATATTTATATAGTGTGTATTCATGTGCATTGTGTGTGTGTGTGTGTGTGTGTGTGTGTACATACATCAGTATATGTACGCGTGTGTATATTTGCCTGTGTATTTGTGTCGGTGTCTGTATTTATAGCTCCTCACAGCCTGTGCAGAGGAGGTGGAAACAGAACCAGGTCTGGAACACAGCCGAAGTCTTCAGGAACGCACCGGGGAGGTTGTTATAGTCTTACTTTTCTAATCAGGAATGTGACGGAATGTTTCCCCTTTCCTGCCTGTTCATTGTTTTGCAAGACTTTTGGACCATCATAAGAGGGTTCATGTCTATTCTAGTATTCTAATTCCTAATTCAATGACGCACAAGCACACACACACACACAACCCTAACACCATGTAATTCCACAGACACATTTTATCCACGGAAACTTACAGTTAGTTACACATGCACCTTGCTGTGTCATTTTGCAAATGCTAACATACTGTGGCTACTGTGTATTAACGAGGGTGCTGGACTTCCCGTTAATGACTTGGGGCTGACTGGAGACCCCAGGCCTGTAGTTAAGGCCTGTGGACTTCCTAACATTCCACATATTTCAAGTTTCACATGTGTGCTTTGTAGCCGGCGGGATTAGAATCCAGGTCTTCCACAGGAGAAGCCAATGTCTTGAGCATTAGACAAAGAGGTCTGACACTGGGTTTCTATTCCAATGTATGAATATGTCTCAATCTCAGAGTATTGACTGTTCAATTCAAAATGCGTCTGTCAAACTGTAATCGAGAAAAGCACAGGATTTGCTCAAATTGTGCAATTTAAGACTTATTTTAATATAAAAAGCATTACAAGAATATTGACGTCTTGATTATTTCCAAAGTAAAGGTTACCAAAATCAAATAAATTGATAAAAGCACACTTTAAACTCAAAGTCAACTTGTTTTGACATTGTATTGTTGTTTTTAGCTGTACATATGATGTATTTTGGCTGTTTTCACTGTATTTTGAATACTTTCAGACAGTGCGATTAATCACAACGCACTAAAATGACAAAAAGCTAACTTATTAATAACTCTGACAGCCCAAAGTCATCACTTTGTAGAAAAGTACAGTAAATACACTCAATTTGAGCCCTTGTTCTTAAAAAAACTATGTATAAAGGAAATAAGAAATAATCCGCAACTGCTTCTTGTGCTTATTGACTAGCATAGTGTATGTTTTTATTGCGTTTAACTTGTACATTTTAAAATTGCATGATTTATGTACATGTGTGGCTCTGTTGAAAAAGAGGCCTTGGTCTCAATGAGATTTTCCTGCTAAAATAAAGGTTAAGTAAATAAAATAAATACAAGAAGCAGCAACTTAGCTTGGCTACACTCGTTAATGGGAGAATCTCTAAAATGTTTCACTCGGTCACAACAAAATGACCAGAAAACTTAACACAGTTTAGTTAAACATGTTATCTCTAGATACAATAAAAACAGATAAAATGAAAACAAGGTGACATGGAAAGCTAGCTTCTCTGTTCTTTTCACTGGGCTTCTTCCAACGGCCACAGACCAATGTCCAAAAAAGCGAATTGTCTCCCCGCTATGTATGCATGCTCATTAATGCAACACCATGGAGGACTACAATAATAATGGAGTGGATGGCTCAGAAATAAAAATCTGTTATTTTTAACGCACTTGAATTATTACACACGGGTAGATGTTTTCTTAAACCTGATACTGCAAATGTGACTTTCACATGTTCGTGCAATTCACATATGAGATGAAAACATGTTCCTCACGTGTGAAAGGTGGATCTCATACACGTGTTTATCAGATGTTATTGTGGGTGTAGCAAAATGCTTGTGTTTCTAGCTCCAACAGTGCAGTAACATCTAACAAGTAATATCTAACAATTTCACAATACACACAATACTCTCAAACCTAAAGTAAAGGAATGGAATTAAGAATAAACTCAGCAAAAAAAGAAACGTCCTCTCACTGTCAACTGTGTTTATTTTCAGCAAACTAAACGTGTGTAAATATTTGTATGAATATAAGATTCAACAACTGAGACATAAACTGAACAAGTTCCACAGACATGTGACTAACAGAAATGTAATAATGTGTCCCTGAACAAAGGGGGGGTCAAAGTCAACAGTAATAGTCCGTATCTGGTGTGGCCACCAGTTGCATTAAGTACTGCAGTGCATCTACTCCTCATGGACTGGACCAGATTTGCCAGTTCTTGCTGTGAGATGTTACCCCACTCTTCCACCAAGGCACCTGCCTTGTGTTCCCGGACATTTCTGAGTGGAATGGCCCTAGCCCTCACCCTCCGATCCAACAAGTCCTCAATGCTCAATGGGATTGAGATCCGGGCTCTTCGCTGGCCATGGCAGAACACTGATATCCCTGTCTGGCAGGAAATCAGGTACAGAACGAGCAGTATGTCTGGTAGCATTGTCATGCTGGAGGGTCATGTCAGGATGAGCCTACAGGAATGGTACCACATGAGTGAGGAGGATGTTTTCCCTGTAACGCACATTTTTGAGATTGCCTGCAATGACAACAAGCTCAGTCCGATGATGCTGTGACACACCGCCCCAGACCATGACGGACCCTCCACCTCCAAATCATTCCCACTCTGGAGTACAGGCCTCGGTGTAACACTCATTCCTTCGACGATGTCACTTTCTGACCTTTATTTCCTTTGTTTTGTCATTATTTAGTATGGTCAGGGCGTGAGTTTTGGTGGGCAGTCTGTTTTGTTTTTCTATGATTTAGGGATTTCTATGTTTTGGCCTAGTATGGTTCTCAATCAGAGGCAGGTGTCATTAGTTGTCTCTGATTGAGAATCATACTTCGGTAGCCTGGGTTTCACTGTGTGTTTGTGGGTGTTTGTTTCCGTGTCTGTGTTTTTCACCACACGGTACTGTTTTGGGTTTTGTTCATTCCAAGTTTATTGTTTTCGTATTCAGTTGTTCATGTGTACTATTTCTTATTAAAATAACCATGGACACTTACCACGCTGCATATTGGTCCTCCGATCCTTTTCGCCTCTCCTCTTCGGAAGAAGAGGAGGAAATCAATTACAGACGATAAACACAAGTCCGGCCATCAGCCCTGGTGAGACAAAATCGTGACTCGTCAGTGAACAGCACTTTTTGCCAGTCCAGTCTGGTCCAACGACGGTGGGTTTGTGCCCATAGGCGACGTTGTTGCCGGTGATGTCTGGTGAGGACCTGCCTTACAACAGGCTTACAAGCCCTCAGTCCAGCATCTCTCAGCCTATTGCAGACAGTCTGAGCACTGATGGAGGGATTGTGCGTTCCTGGTGTAACTTGAACAGTTGTTGTTGCCATCCTGTACCTGTCCCGCAGGTGTGATGTTCGGGTGTACGGATCCTGTGCAGGTGTTGTTACATGTGGTCTGCCACTGCGAGGATGATCAGCTGTCCGTCTCCCTGTAGCGCTGTCTTAGGTGTCTCACAGTACGGACATTGCAATTTATTGCCCTGGCCACATCTGCAGTCCTCATGCCTCCTTGCAGCATGCCTAAGGCACGTTCACACAGATGAGCAGGGACCCTGGGCATCTTTCTTTTGGTGTTTTTCAGAGTCAGTAGAAAGGCCTCTTTAGTGTCCTCAGTTTTCATATCTGTGACCTTAATTGCCTACCGTCTGTAAGCTGTGACCGTTCCACAGGTGCATGTTTATTAATTGTTTATGGTTCATTGAACAAGCATGGGGAAACAGTGTTTAAACTCTTTACGATGAAGATCTGTGAAGTTATTTGGATATATACGAATAATCTTTGAAAGACAGGGTCCTGAAAAGGGATATTTTTTTTTTTTGCTAAGTATATGTAAATATTTGGGTGAGCAATGTCAGAGCGGCATAGACTAAGATACAGTAGAATAGGATCGAATACAGTATATACATATGAGATGAGTAATGCAAAATATGTAAACATTATTAAAGTAGTCAGCGATTTCATGTCTATGTATATAAGGCAGCATCCTCTAGTATGCTAGTGATGGCTATTTAACAGTCTGATTGGCTTGAGATAGAAGCTGTTTTTCAGTCTCTTGGTCCCAGCTTTGATGCACCTGTACTGACCTCTGCTTCTGGATGATAGCGGGGTGAACAGGCAGTGGCTCGGGTGGTTGTTGTCCTTGATTATGTTTTTGGCCTTCCTGTGACATCGGGTGCTGTAGGTGTCCTATAATAAATAAAACTTGAAACTCTCTCCAACAAACACACACACACACACACAAAATGCTCACTAGGATATTTGTGTCATTTGTTACAGGATGGTGACATTGTTTACTACAATGCAAAGGACAGTGTGAGTATTTTTATTCCTTCTCTGCCAATGAACAAACACATGGGTCTCACACAGAGCTGTATCTATAATCAACCCACAATCTCACTCAGAAAAAGACTAGTGGTTTGGTATACCACAGCTCCTGCCTCTCTTTCTAACTCACTCTTTTCACTCTTTGCTCTCCCTCTTTTCCTACCTCCTCATTCCCTTTCTCTCTTCCTCCCTTACACCTCCCTCTCTCCCTCCCTGTCTAAATAGCCCTTGCCCCTCTTCCTCTCTCTTAGGTGAAAAGGTCCCTGGTGTGCTTCCACTTTAATTGACATTTGAGATGTATGAGCTGCTACTGTTGCGTTATTACTACTATTTATTACGACTGCTACTGTTGTCTCTTCCTACCCCATGTTAATCCACAGAGTTTGGGCTAAACATGTTTCGTCTTGAAAATGAGGCAGGTTTAACCCAGCCTTCTCCACACACCATTTCTTTCTCTAAACTGGTGTAGTATAATAACTAGACATGTGTCTAATGAGGGACAGTGGATTTGACATGTACACCTACTTGGTCTTAGCCTCCCTGTTTCATACATATACAATCTAATAGTAGACATAGGTTGTAGTCTGTTATAAATCCCGGCCTAATATTCTCCTTTCCTCTCTTCTAGTTGGAGGTGAATCATACAGAGGGTAGGAAGAACCGGATCAGGCCAGCCTTTAAGGAGGACCTGTTGTTTAAACGCTTTACCTCTGATAACGACACTGCTGTACACATCCCTACTGACATCTACGATGGCTGTGAGTACACACCAGATGAGGCAGTGGGAGGAGCTATAGGAATATGAGCTCATTGTAATGGCTGGAATATGATAAATGGTACAGAATCAAACATGTGGTTGGATGTGTTTGATACCATTACCAACTATTCTATTACAGCCTTTACAATGAGCCCGTCCTCATATAGCTCCTCCCACCAGCCTCCTCTGGTACACACAAACACATACTTGCACTATACACACATGCACGTATGTATGCATGAACGCACACACACACACACTACACTCCCCTCCACAAACACACATGCAGCGTAACCATAGATATGACACAGACTGTACAAATCCCTAGATAAATGGTTCCTTTATTAACAGCAGAGCAACATTTTTATGTTTATATTCTTTGTGTCTTTAACTGTAAAATGACCTTGGGGTCATGCACAGACAATTTTAGATCAGAACTCTTAACACCCAGTGTTAAATGTAACACTTGTGTGTATATGTGACCCATTGAAAAAGTGTTAAACTAATAATTTTCAAAGTGTTGAAAAACATACACCCCTAGAGTGTTGCTTCCGTAACACCATGGGTTTTGCTGTTTTTTTGTGTGTTACGGAACAACACGTAGTTTTACAGTATTTGGGTTGGAGGGGTTATAACACTGTAGGGTGTAAAGTCTTATTTTCATATTTCCCAGCATGCCTTGCGAGTGAATGTGACAGATACCCACACATGACTGTGTTTATTAGTGACAGAGACATGGTTGTTGCATTCATTAGGTTTCAGTCCAGAAGCATTTACCAAGTGACTGCCTCACTGAATGTTTTTTAATTGAAAGTAAGCCTTTCATGACCAATGTATTATACATTTCACAAGGCCTAGTTATTCTCAACATTGTGGTCTGAAATTCCTGACTAATGGGGAACATCAGATGGTTATACTACAAAGCAGGATCAATGAGTTAGCCAGCTAACTTGTCCAAATAAAATAAAAACATTTTTTAGACGGCTAACCTTGAATGGGCATGGTGTAATTAACTCAACATCCCTAAACACTATCTAAGTTTAGCTTACTTAATGAACCAGAATACAGTGGCTTGTGAAAGTATTCACCCCCCTTGGAATTTTTCCTATTTTGTTGCCTTACAACCTGGAATTAAAATTGATTTTCTTTACAACATGCCTACCACTTTGAAGATGCAACATAATTTTTCTTGTGAAACAAACAATAAATAATACCAAAAAAATCCATAACTTGAGCTTGCACAACTATTCACCCCCCAAAGTCAATACTTTGTACAGCCACCTTTTGCAGCAATTACAGCTGCAAGTCTCTTAGGGTATGTCTCTATAAGCTTGGCACATCTAGGATTTTTGCCAATTCTTCAAGGCAAAACTGCTCCAGCTCCTTCAAGTTGGATGGGTTCTGTTGGTGTTCAGCAATCTTTAAGTCATACCACAGATTCTCAATTGGATTGAGGTCTGGGCTTTGACTAGGCCATTCCAAGACATTTAAATGTTTCCCCTTAAACCATTCAAGTGTTGCTTTAGCAGTATGCTTAGGGTCATGTTCCTGCTGGAAGGTGAACCTCCGTCCCAGTCTCAAATCTCTGGAAGACTGAAACAGGTTTCGCTCAAGAATTTCCCTGTATTTAGCGCCATCCATCATTCCTTCAATTCTGACCAGTTTCCCAGTCCCTGCCGATGGAAAAACATCCCCACGCTGTCACCACCATGCTTCACTGTGGGGGTTGGTCTTCTCAGGGTGATGAGAGGTGTTGGGTTTGCACCAGACATAGCCTTTTCCTTGCTTTTCCAACACTCTTCCGTAATGCCCAGCTCTGTGGAGTGTACGGCTTAAAGTGGTTGTATGGACAGATACTCCGAACTCCGCTGTGGAGCTTTGCAGCTCCTTCAGGGTTATCTTTGGTCTCTTTGTTGCCTCTCTGATTAATGCCCTCCTTGCCTGGTCCGTGAGTTTTGGTGCCATATTCCGTGTTGTGGTGCCATATTCTTTCAATTTTTTAATAATGGATTTAATGGTGTGCCGCGGGATGTTCAAAGTTTCAGTTTTTTTTTATAACCAAACCCTGATCTGTACTTCTCCACAACTTTGTCCCTGAACCTATTTGGAGAGCTCTTTGGACTTATGGTGCCGCTTGCTTGGTGGTGTCCCTTGCTTAGTGGTGTTGCAGACTCTGGGGCCTTTCAGAACAGGTGTGTGTGTGTGTGTGTGTATATATATATATATATATATATATATATAGTATACTGAGATCATGTGACAGCTCATGTGACACTTAGTTAATTAGATTGCACACAGGTGGACTTTATTTATGTGACTTCTGAAGGTAATTGGTTGCACCAGATCTTATTTAGGGGCTTCATAGCAAAGGCGTGAATACATATGTACGCACCACTTTCTGTAGTTTTTTTTTAATACATTTTTTTTCATTTCACGTCAACAATTTGGACTATTTTATGCATGTCCTTTACATGGAATCCAAATTATAATCCATTTAAAATACAGATTGAAATGCAGCAAAATAGTGAAAACACCAAGGGGGATGAACACTTTCGCAAGGCACTGTATCTGTAGTTAATTCTGGTTGTTAATCCAAGTTACCTTTGTGGTATACAGCTCCTACCTGCAAATCATAATATGCTGGTTTGTGAAGTGATTAGTAATTATATCAGAATACAACCAGAGGGAAGATATCCAACAATTTGACTATTGTATCACCCACAACCTGCATTCAGAATGACTGCTGTGGTGAAGACCTTGACAAGCAAGACTAACTAAATAATCTAAACTGTAACAACCATCTCAGTAGCGGGGCAATAATTCTAAACGTTTATAGATTGGATTAGTTTAGAAAAATGTAAGTTATTTGTATAGTGTAAGATCAATTAATGAATCGGTGTGCATTAAGAAACATAGCTATTAAAACAAACTATTCTAAAAATCAACCTGCAACAATGCTTGCGGGGGAAATATAATAATGAGGCCCCTCCCATGTCTGATAGAGTTAATGGAAATTAAATCGACACAGTCAAATAACAACACCTCGCGGTGTTGATTCCACTGTGTTTCAGATAACACTTAATTTATTCACAACAGGTGTTAACCCCACTAGAATCAACACTCAGATATAACACTTACAACACTTTTTACCCCGACAACGAGTTTTCAGCACTTGCACATTTGCTGTGTGGAAAGTGTTCTATTGATAAACTGTATTATTGTTCAGGTATACAACATGCTCCCTAGAGAGAACCTCCACACATGAAAAGACAGCATGTCCTCTCCCTGTTTGCTGCATAATATTAAGGGACAGAATGTGTTAGATTTGGTTTGCTAGTTGGTTGGTGTGGTAATGGGTTGGTTGGTAGCAGTGTGGTTCACTAGTATTTATCCGCTGTCTGAAAGGTGTGTCTCCTGAGTCCTTCTGACATTAAATCTGACTGCTTTGTCTAATATTGACCGGTGTGCTGCTTTCTGTGTGTGTTCGTGTGTGTGTGTGATTGGACTTACTTGCGCACGCGTGGGTTTTCGTTACTGAGTCACTGTGTTTGTGTGTAGGGTCAATAGCGTGTGGTGTGTTGCGTCAGCCCTCACACGTAGAGGCAGCAGGATGGAGTCACTCCTTCAGCATGCACCTCGGCCTGCTGGGATAGCGTCTGGATCCAAGGTTACCCACTACTGACCTCACAGAGAGGGAGAGGGTGCATGTGGGAAATTAGTATGTGTGTGTGTGCAGGTGTCCGTGTAAGCTAGAGTGCGTGTGTATCTTGTCCCTTCCCAGACTCTGCTGGCAGGGGTCGGGGCTTGTTGCCATGTTTCCTCCTGCGTTCTCTGGGGGGGGAAGATTTGTGATTGGTGGACCGTAATGAGTATGTGTCAGCCCAGTGGCCTACTGGGTAATAGTACAAGCTGTTGCTATTTATAATCCTCATAGAAATCAGTAAACAGAGTGAGAGAGAATATATATATATATATATATATATATATATACAGTTGAAGTCGGAAGTTTACATACACCTTAGCAAAATACATTTAAACTCAGTTTTTCACAATTTCTGACATTTAATCCTTGTAAAAATTCCTGTTTTAGGTCAGTTAGGATCACCACTTTTTTTATGAATGTGTAATGACATAGTAATAGTGGAGAGAATTATTTACTTTAGTTTGTATTTCTTTCATCACATTCCCAGTGGGTCAGAAGTGTACATACACTCAATTAGTATTTGGTAGCATTGCCTTTGAAATGTTTAACTTGGGTCAAACCTTTCAGGTAGCCTTCCACAAGCTTCCCACAATAAGTTTGGTAAATTTTGGCCCATTCCTCCTGACAGAGCTGGTGTAACTGAATCAGGTTTGTAGGCCTCCTTGCTTACACATACTTTTTCAGTTCTGCCCAACCATTTCATATAGGATGAGGTAAGGGCTTTGTGATGGCCACTCCAATACCTTGACTTTGTTGTCCTTAATTAAGCCATTTTGCCACATCTTTGGAAGTATGCATGGGGTCATTGTCCATTTGGAAGACCCATTTGCGACCAATCTTTAACTTCCTAACTGATGTCTTGAGATGTTGCTTCAATATATCCACATAATTTTCCTCCCTCATGATGCCATCTATTTTGTGAAGTGCACCAGTCCCTCCTGCAGCAAAGCACCCCCACAACATGATGCTGCCACCCCCGTGCTTCACGGTTGGGATGGTGTTCTTCGGCATGCAAGCCTCCCCTGTAACGGCGTTCTTCTTTTGTTGAAGGAGAGTCGGACCGAAATGCAGCGTGTAAGTTACTCATGTTTATTTAGAGAAGACAAACGAACGAACTAAACACGAATAACTAATAAATACAAAAATAACAAACAGAACGTGAAACCTATTACAGCCTGACTGGTGCACACTACACAGAGACAGGAACAATCACCCACGAAATACAAGGCGAAAACCAGGCTACCTAAATACGGTTCCCAATCAGCGACAACGAGAATCACCTGACTCTGATTGAGAACCGCCTCAGGCAGCCAACCTATTTAACACACACACACCCCTAATCAGCTACAATCCCAGACACTACAAACCCCAATACGAAAACACAATACATAATAACCCATGTCACACCCTGGTCTGACTAACTAATAAACTAAAACACAAAATACTAAGACCAAGGCGTGACAGAACCCCCCTAAGGTGCGGACTCCCGAACGCACCTCAAAACCATAGGGAGGGTCTGGGTGGGCGTCTGTCCATGGTGGCGGTTCCGGCTCCGGACGTGGACCCCACTTAATAAATGTCATTGTTCCTCCCCTTCGCGTCCATGGATAATCCACCCTAACCGCCGACCATGGCCGAATAGTCCTCACCCAGAACCCTACATAACAGAGGAGCAGCTCGGGACTGAGGGGCAGCTCGGGACTGAGGGGCAGCTCGGGACTGAGGGGCAGCTCGGGACTGAGGGACAGCCCAGCACTGAGAGGCAGCCCAGTACTGAGGAGAAGCCCAGTACTGAGATGAAGCCCAGCCAGGCAGTTGAATCCGGCAGATCCTGGCTGACTGGCGGATCCTGGCCGACTGGCGGATCCTGGCCGACTGGCGGATCCTGGCCGACTGGCGGATCCTGGCCGACTGGCGGATCCTGGCCGACTGGAGGATCCTGGCCGACTGGAGGATCCTGGCCGACTAGCAGATCTGGCGGATCCTGGCTGACTGGCGGATCCTGGCTGACTGGCGGATCCTGGTTGACTGGCGGATCCTGGCTGACTAGCAGATCTGGCAGATCCTGGTTTACTGGCGGATCCTGGCTGACTAGCAGATCTGGAAGAGTCTGGTTGACTGGCAGATCTGGAAGGGTCTGGTTGACTGGCAGATCTGGAAGGGTCTGGTTGACTGGCAGATCTGGAAGGGTCTGGTTGACTGGCAGATCTGGAAGAGTCTGGCTGACTGGAAGAGTCTGGCTGACTGGAAGAGTCTGGCTGACTGGAAGAGTCTGGCTGTCTGGCGGATCTGGAAGAGTCTGGCTGACTGGCAGATCTGGAAGAGTCTGGCTGACTGGCAGATCTGGCTGCTTCATGCTGACTGACGGCTCTGGCTGCTCCATGCTGACTGGCGGCTCTGGCTGCTCCATACTGACTGACAGCTCTGGCGGCTTCATGGAGACTGGCAGCTCCTTGCAGACTGGCAGCTCTAGCTGCTCCATGCAGACTAGCAGCTCTGGCTGCTTCATGCAGACTGGCAGCTCCATGCAGACTGGCAACTCCATGCAGACTGGCAACTCCATGCAGACTGGCAACTCCATGCAGACTGGCAGCTCTTTGCAGACTGGCAGCTCTGGCTGCTCAATGTAGACTGGCAGCTCAGGCTGCTCTATACAGGCAGGAGGCTCCGGCAGCGCTGTAGAGGAGGAAGGCTCTAGAACCGCTGAACAGACGGGTGACTCCGACAGCGCAGGAGAGGGAGGAAGCGCTGGCTGCGCTGAACAGGCGAGGCGCACTGAAGGCCTGATGCGTGGTGCTGGCACTGGTGGTATTTGGCCGAGGACACGCACAGGAAGCCTAGTGCGGGGAGCTGCTACTGGAGGGCTGGGGTGTGGAGGTGGTTCTGGATAGACTGGACCGTGCAGGCGCACTGGAGCTCTTGAGCACCGAGCCTGCCCAACCTTACCTGGTTGAATACTCTCGGTTGCCCTGCCAGTGCTGTGAGGAGAAATAGCCCGCACTGGGCTATGTAGGCGAACCGGAGACACCGAGCGCAAGGCTGGTGCCATGTAAACCGGCCCAAGGAGACGCACTGGAGACCGGATGCGTAGAGCCGGCTTCATGGCATTAGGCTCAACGCTCAATCTAGCCCAGCCGATACGCGGAGCTGAAATATACCGCACCGGGCTATGCACCCGCACTGGGGACACCGTGCGCACCACTGCATAACACGGTGCCTGCCCGGTCTCTCTAGCCCCCCGGTACGCACAGGGAGATTGCGCTGGTCTCCTACCTGACGCAGCCATACTCCCTGATAGCCCCCCCCCAAAAAAAATTTGGGGCTGCTTTTCGGGCTTCCTTGCCAACCGTGTTCCCTCGTATCGTCGGCTCCAATCTCCGGCTGCCTCTTCTCTCCTTAGTGCCTCCACTTGTTGCCATCCACGTCGCCGTGCTGCCTCCTCATACCAGCGCCTCTCCGCTTCAGCTGTTTCTAATTCCTCCTCCTTTTGCTTCTCCAGCTGTCGTTGCCTGTTAATACGCTGCTCCTGTTTGGGCTGCACCTGCCTGTTGACACGCTGCTCGGTCCGAGTGTGGTGGGTGATTCTGTAACGGCGTTCTTCTTTTGTTGAAGGAGAGTCGGACCGAAATGCAGCGTGTAAGTTGCTCATGTTTATTTAGAGAAGACAAACGAACGAACTAAACACGAATAACTAATAAATACAAAAATAACAAACAGAACGTGAAACCTATTACAGCCTGACTGGTGCACACTACACAGAGACAGGAACAATCACCCACGAAATACAAGGCGAAAACCAGGCTACCTAAATACGATTCCCAATCAGCGACAACGAGAATCACCTGACTCTGATTGAGAACCGCCTCAGGCAGCCAACCTATTTAACACACACACACACCCCTAATCAGCTACAATCCCAGACACTACAAACCCCAATACGAAAACACAATACATAATAACCCATGTCACACCCTGGTCTGACTAACTAATAAACTAAAACACAAAATACTAAGACCAAGGCGTGACATCCCCCTTTTTCCTCCAAACATAATGACGGTCATTATGGTCAAACAGTTCTATTTTTGTTTCATCAGACCAGAGGACATTTCCCCATGTGCAGTTCCAAACCGTAGTCTGGCTTTTTTATGGCAGTTTTGGAGAAGTGTCTTCTTTCTTGCTGTCGATATAGGACATGTTTTTACTGTGGATACATATATTTTTGTAGCTGTTTCCTCCAGCATCTTCTCAAGGTCCTTTGCTGTTGTCCTGGGATTGATTTGCACTTTTTGCACCAATGTATGTTCATCTCTAGGAGACAGAACGCATCTCCTTCCTGAGTGGTATGACGACTGCGTGGTCCCATGGTGTTATACTTACGTACTATTGTTTGTACAGCTGAACATGATACCTTCAGGCATTTGGAAATTGCTCCCAAGGATGAACCAGACTTGTGGAGGTCTACATTTGTTTTGATGTCATGGCTGATTTCTTTTGATTTTCCCATGATGTCAAGCAAAGAGGCACTGAGTTTGAAAATAGGCCTTGAAAAACATCCACAGGTATACCTCTAAATGACTCAAATTATCAGAAGCTTCTAAAGCCATGACTTCATTTTCTGGATTTTTCCCTGCTGTTTAAAGGCACAGTTAACAACTTAGTGTATGTAAACTTCTGACCCACTGGAATTGTGATACAGTGAAGTAATCTGTCTGTAAACAATTGTTGGAAAAATGACTTGTGTCATGCACAAAGTAATGGCCTAACCGACTTAACCTTGTTAACAAGGAATTTGTGGAGTAGTTGAAAAACTTGTTTTAATGACTCCAACCTTAAGTGTATGTAAACTTCCGACTTCAACTGTATATACGTGAGTGAGGTTCCAACTGTTCATTTGGACCCAGAGTCCATAAAGGTTTCAGGAATAGACCATGGCTGGCCTATCTCTGCTCTGTGCGAGAGGGTTGTGTATGTGGCGTGGGTGGGTGGGTTGGTATTCATTGTCCTTGGCAGAAGATGTTATAACAGAATGTTATATTGTAACAGAAGACTAACAGTGGTGGAAACCCACAGCTCATCTACCTCACAAGCAAGAGAGGGGGAGGGAGAGGGGGAGGGAGAGGGGGAGGGAGAGGGGGAGGGAGAGGGTGCATTACATTCACTATGAACTCACTAATGGGCAGGAGCCATAGTCAGACCTCCCATTGCTGCCTCAGAAAATGTTAAACAAGCAATCCAATACAGAGAAATTAGGATCCTCCTCTTGATGATATCATCTTTACCAAACTTACAGGAACATGTTCCAGCTGTCTCTTGAGTTTCTGCTGCGTTTTTTCCCAATATGCTGCCGACCTGAACATTTTACATTTTGTATTGCTTCATATGAGCTTGATTTGGCTTGTTAGGAACAAGATAACCAATGGAATTGTCCAAGGTGTGACTTAAGTAAGAGACCCAAAGACTACAGTTGTAAAGTATTTCACAGAGAGATAGAGAGACACAGACACTGCAGAGCCACCACATTAATTCAGATCACGTCCCCATAATGCAATGTATGAATGTAATGTCTTTATAATGAAGGCCCCACACACACACACACACACACACACACACACACACACACACACACACACACACACACACACACACACACACACATCGTCAATCTCCCTTCTTCTCCACTCACCACCTGTGTCCATCCACCTGCCTCTCATATCCTCATCAGTGTGGATCAAGGCCTCAAACTGTGTACAAACCCTTAAAAATATATATGCAAAAAAGTATAAAAAATGTGCGCGTGAAAGAATTCGGTGTGAACACATTTGTGATCAAATCACATGTAGAAAAATGACAATGTGGTTTTCACATTATTTTTTCACCACTTACAGCTCGCCACATCTAGTCTCCCATCCAGGAAGCAACCAGGATCAACCCTGCTCTGCTTCAGAGTAAACCAGCAGTGGGATGCAGGATGCTATGTTGCTGGAATGAATGTGCCAAATCTTGCAACTAGAAAAAAGGCAGTGCAATCAAAGGTCAGGTCAACATAACCAAAGATAGGGAGAATTGCAGGAAAGAGGGATGCGTTTAATTTAATTACGTTATCATTAAAGAAAATCTGTGAATGTTTTTATTTGCTTTCACAAAAAAAAATCCTTCCAATATTTTGTTTTGCTATCAATACTTTTGGATTTATGTTTTGCTTTCAATATCACTTTTTTGCAATACTAAGAATTTTGTTCTCGACTTCAGAAACTTGATATTAATGACACAAAACTAACTCCCTCATTAGAGGATTGCATCAAATAATAACACTATGACTCTATTAAAGATGTTTTATAGTGGCAATACATAATTTAAACATGAACTAAGTGTGTTCCAACCACAGTTTCTGTAAAAGGTGAGGGATGGTGCTGGAGACTACGTAACACTGGAATGGTAGATGTGCAGAACATGAATGTGCAAGTAGAGATAGTGGGGTGCAAAGGAGCAAGATAAATAAATAAATACAGTATGGTATAAGAATGATGGTAATTGGATGGGCTATATTACAAATGGGCTATGTACAGGTGCAGTGATCTGTGAGCTCCTCTGACAGCTGGTGCTTAAAGCTAGTGACGGAGATATGAGTCTCTAGCTTCAGTGATTTTTGCAGTTTGTTCCAGTCATTGGCAGCAGAGAACTGGAAGGAAAGGCGGCCAAAGGAAGAATTGGCTTTGGGGGTGACCAGTGAGATATACCTGCTGGAGCGCGTGCTACTAGTGTGTGCTGATATGGTGACCAGTGAGCTGAGATAAGGCGGGGCTTTACCTAGCAGAGATGACCTGGAGCCAGTGGGTTTGGCGGTGAGTATGAAGCGAAGGCCAGCCAATGAGAGCGTACAGGTCGCAGTGGTGGGTAGTATATGGGGCTTTGGTGACAAAATGGATGGCACTGTGATAGACTGCATCCAAATTGTTGAGTAGAGTGTTTGAGGCTATTTTGTAAATGACATCGCCAAAGTCCAGGATCGGTAGGATGGTCAGTTTTACGAAGGTATGTTTGGCAGCATGAGGAAGGAGGATTTTTGCGAAATAGAAAGCCGATTCTAGATTAAATGTTGGATTGGATATGTTTATTGTGAGTCTGGAAGGAGAGTTTACAGTCTAACCAGACACCTAGGTTTTTGTAGTTGTCCACATATTCTAAGTCAGAACCGTCCAGAGTAGTGATGCTGGACAGGCGGGCAGGTGCGGGCAGTGATCGGTTGAATTGCATGCATTTAGTTTTACTTGCATTTAAGAGCAGTTGGAGGCCACGGAAGGAGAGTTGTGTGGCATTGAAGCTCGTCTGGAGGTTAGTTAACACCGTGTCCAAAGAAGGGCCAGAGGTATACAGAATGGTGTCGTCTGCGTAGAGGTGGATCAGAGAATCACCAGCAGCAAGAGCGACATCATTGGTGTATGCAGAGAAGAGAGTCGGCCCGAGAATTGAACTCTGTGGTACCCCCATAGAGACTGCCAGAGGTCCGGACAACAGGCCCTCCGATTTGACACACTGAACTCTATCAGAGAAGTAGTTGGTGAACCAGTCGAGGCAATCATTTGAGAAACCAAGGCTGTTGAGTCTGCTGATAAGAATGTGGTGATTGACATTTACATTTACATTTAAGTCATTTGGCAGACGCTCTTATCCAGAGCGACTTACAAATTGGTGAATTCACCTTATGACATCCAGTGGAACAGCCACTTTACAATAGTGCATCTAAATCATTTAAGGGGGGGGGTGAGAAGGATTACTTTATCCTATCCTAGGTATTCCTTAAAGAGGTGGGGTTTCAGGTGTCTCCGGAAGGTGGTGATTGACTCCGCTGTCCTGGCGTCGTGAGGGAGTTTGTTCCACCATTGGGGGGCCAGAGCAGCGAACAGTTTTGACTGGGCTGAGCGGGAACTGTACTTCCTCAGTGGTAGGGAGGCGAGCAGGCCAGAGGTGGATGAACGCAGTGCCCTTGTTTGGGTGTAGGGCCTGATCAGAGCCTGGAGGTACTGCGGTGCCGTTCCCCTCACAGCTCCGTAGGCAAGCACCATGGTCTTGTAGCGGATGCGAGCTTCAACTGGAAGCCAGTGGAGAGAGCGGAGGAGCGGGGTGACGTGAGAGAACTTGGGAAGGTTGAACACCAGACGGGCTACGGCGTTCTGGATGAGTTGTAGGGGTTTAATGGCACAGGCAGGGAGCCCAGCCAACAGCGAGTTGCAGTAATCCAGACGGGAGATGACAAGTGCCTGGATTAGGACCTGCGCCGCTTCCTGTGTGAGGCAGGGTCGTACTCTGCGGATGTTGTAGAGCATGAACCTACAGGAACGGGCCACCGCCTTGATGTTAGTTGAGAACGACAGGGTGTTGTCCAGGATCACGCCAAGGTTCTTAGCGCTCTGGGAGGAGGACACAAGGGAGTTGTCAACCGTGATGGCGAGATCATGGAACGGGCAGTCCTTCCCCGGGAGGAAGAGCAGCTCCGTCTTGCCGAGGTTCAGCTTGAGGTGGTGATCCGTCATCCACACTGATATGTCTGCCAGACATGCAGAGATGCGATTCGCCACCTGGTCATCAGAAGGGGGAAAGGAGAAGATTAATTGTGTGTCGTCTGCATAGCAATGATAGGAGAGACCATGTGAGGTTATGACAGAGCCAAGTGACTTGGTGTATAGCGAGAATAGGAGAGGGCCTAGAACAGAGCCCTGGGGGACACCAGTGGTGAGAGCGCGTGGTGAGGAGACAGATTCTTGCCACGCCACCTGGTAGGAGCGACCTGTCAGGTAGGACGCAATCCAAGCGTGGGCCGCGCCGGAGATGCCCAACTCGGAGAGGGTGGAGAGGAGGATCTGATGGTTCACAGTATCGAAGGCAGCCGATAGGTCTAGAAGGATGAGAGCAGAGGAGAGCAGAGGAGAGAGAGTTAGCTTTAGCAGTGCGGAGCGCCTCCGTGATACAGAGAAGAGCAGTCTCAGTTGAATGACTAGTCTTGAAACCTGACTGATTTGGATCAAGAAGGTCATTCTGAGAGAGATAGCGGGAGAGCTGGCCAAGGACGGCACGTTCAAGAGTTTTGGAGAGAAAAGAAAGAAGGGATACTGGTCTGTAGTTGTTGACATCGGAGGGATCGAGTGTGGGTTTTTTCAGAAGGGATGCAACTCTCGCTCTCTTGAAGACGGAAGGGACGTAGCCAGCGGTCAGGGATGAGTTGATGAGCGAGGTGAGGTAAGGGAGAAGGTCTCCGGAAATGGTCTGGAGAAGAGAGGAGGGGATAGGGTTAAGCGGGCAGGTTGTTGGGCGGCCGGCCGTCACAAGAAGCGAGATTTCATCTGGAGAGAGAGGGGAGAAAGAGGTCAGAGCACAGGGTAGGGCAGTGTGAGAAGAACCAGCGGTGTCGTTTGACTTAGCAAACGAGGATCGGATGTCGTCGACCTTCTTTTCAAAATGGTTGACGAAGTCATCTGCAGAGAGGGAGGAGGGGGGGGGAGGGGGAGGAGGATTCAGGAGGGAGGAGAAGGTGGCAAAGAGCTTCCTAGGGTTAGAGGCAGATGCTTGGAATTTAGTGGTAGAAAGTGGCTTTAGCAGCAGAGACAGAGGAGGAAAATGTAGAGAGGAGGGAGTGAAAGGATGCCAGGTCCGCAGGGAGGCGAGTTTTCCTCCATTTCCGCTCGGCTGCCCGGAGCCCTGTTCTGTGAGCTCGCAATGAGTCGTCGAGCCACGGAGCGGGAGGGGAGGACCGAGCCGGCCTGGAGGATAGGGGACATAGAGAGTCAAAGGATGCAGAAAGGGAAGAGAGGAGGGTTGAGGAGGCAGAATCAGGAGATAGGTTGGAGAAGGTTTGAGCAGAGGGAAGAGATGATAGGATGGAAGAGGAGAGAGTAGCGGGGGAGAGAGAGCGAAGGTTGGGACGGCGCAATACCATCCGAGTAGGGGCAGTGTGGGAAGTGTTGGATGAGAGCGAGAGAGAAAAGGATACAAGGTAGTGGTCGGAGACTTGGAGGGGAGTTGCAATGAGGTTAGTGGAAGAACAGCATCTAGTAAAGATGAGGTCGAGCGTATTGCCTGCCTTGTGAGTAGGGGGGGAAGGTGAGAGGGTGAGGTCAAAAGAGGAGAGGAGTGGAAAGAAGGAGGCAGAAAGGAATGAGTCAAAGGTAGACGTGGGGAGGTTAAATTCGCCCAGGACTGTGAGAGGTGAGCCGTCCTCAGGAAAGGAGCTTATCAAGGCATCAAGCTCATTGATGAACTCTCCGAGGCGAGGGAACCTGGAGGGTGATAAATGATAAGGATGTTAAGCTTGAAAGGGCTGGTAACTGTGACAGCATGGAATTCAAAGGAGGCGATAGACAGATGGGTAAGGGGAGAAAGAGAGAATGACCACTTGGGAGAGATGAGGATCCCGGTGCCACCACCCCGCTGACCAGAAGCTCTCGGGGTGTGCGAGAACACGTGGGCGGACGAAGAGAGAGCAGTAGGAGTAGCAGTGTTATCTGTGGTGATCCATGTTTCCGTCAGTGCCAAGAAGTCGAGGGACTGGAGGGAGACAGAGTCGTAAGCATTGGCCAGGTCAATGAATAAGGTTGCACAGTAATGTGTCTTATCGATGGCGGTTATGATATCGCTTAGGATCTTGAGCATGCCTGAGGTGCACCCATGACCAGCTCTGAAACCAGATTGCATAGCGGAGAAGGTATGGTGGGATTCTAAATGGTCGGTGATCGGTTTGTTAACTTGGCTTTCGAAGACCTTGGAAAGGCAGGGTAGGATAGATATAGCTCTGTAGCAGTTTGAGTCTAGAATGTCTCCCCTTTGAATAGGGGGGATGACCGCTGCAGCTTTCCAATCTTTTGTAATCTCCAATGATACGAAACAGAGGTTGTACATTACACTTTTCTCAATATTGATCAATTTCTTGGTTTTAATTGGGAATTGTAATCTAAATCCAACTATCTGTTTTGTGTGTCTGTGTGTGTGTATGTGTGTGGGTAGCCACCACCGTGCAGAATGAGTTGAATTGGACGGAGGCGCTGGAGGATGTGTTTAAGAAGAACAGAGAGGATGACCCTACTCTGCTCTGGCAGGTGTTTGGTAGTGCTACTGGACTGGCCCGATACTACCCAGGTAACACACACACATGCACATGCACATTGAAGCTATATTATCTTTCGTGCCCCTGTAGCCAACTGTATCCTAGTTTTTACTAATTTGTTTATATTGTATGCATATAAACAGAGTCAAAATTCCTACATGGATTCTACCCAGTACACACAAAGCATTAACCTAGATAGGAGCTATACAGAACTTGAATAGAAAAGGAAGTCAGTGATAGTTTCTGAACTCTACTGACTGCATCGGTTTATGAATGATAATGATCTTTATACTGTAACAAGTGTTGTTATCATGTGTGCGTTCTGAAACAACCTCCGTTAAACTTCATCAAAGAGTCACAATGTATTTCAGTGATCCTAACCCAGTTCCACAGTATTGTTGTTAACCCAGACTCTGTCTCTCCTATCCAGCCTCTCCATGGATGGATGCTCGGAAGACCCCCAGTAAAATTGACCTATACGATGTACGCAGGAGGCCCTGGTAAGAAACCTCTCTCTCTCCCTCTCGCTTTCTCTCTCTCACACACACACACGCACACACACACGCACACACACACACACACACACACACACACACACACACACACACACACACACACACACACACACACACACACACACACACACACCAGATACCAGGTTCTCTATGTACAGTCGTGGCCAAAGGTTTTGAGAATGACACAAATATACATTTTCACGAAGTCTGTTGCCTCAGTTTGTATGATGGCAATTTGCAGATACTCCAGAATGTTATGAAGAGTGATCAGATGAAATGCAAGTAATTGCAAAGTCCCTCTTTGCCATGGAAATTGGTCTTGCAGAGGTCTTGCAGAGGTCTTGAAAAAGAATGGTCAACACTACAAATATTGACTCTTTGCATCAACTTCATGTAATTGTCAATAAAAGCCTTTGACACTTATGAAATGCTTGTAATTGTACTTCAGTATTCCATAGTAACATCTGACAAAAATATCTAAAGACACTGAAGCAGCCAACTTTGTGGAAATTATTATTTGTGTCAGTCTCAAAACTAACAACAGCACACAAAAAATAAATAAATAATTGCATTTTGCAAGTGCCTTTTGACTTTAAACACCAGTTGTGCAGTGAGTGCTTTCTATCTGCACTGAACCAAAACAATGACGCGCTGGAGAGAGAAAATGCTTTAGTGGTCAAAACCATTCATCTTGAGGCGATGGGAGAGGGGTGCAATCTGGTGGTTATTACTGTACGTCATATATAAAATGGACATATCTATTTGAATACAGACTAGCTCAAAGCTTTGGTAATCATTGAAAATGACAAATTACCTAATGGATCATGATCATGTTCTGGTAAAACAGTGGGGTGCAAAAACAAATATTTGCTCCCCTATTTTGAAAGCCGGGTTGCAGATGCTCCGTTTGCTCCATTGCTCAGGCGCCTACGACTGTGTTTATAACCTCTGTATGTATTGTGTTTATAATATCTGTGTGTACTGTGAGTATATTTATAACCTCTGTGTGTATGTGACTTGTGTGTGTGTGTAGGTACATTCAGGGAGCTGCCTCTCCCAAGGACATGCTGATCCTAGTGGACGCGTGAGTCACAACATGTAGTTCTATATGACATTACCGCATAGTAACACTATACCCAACTAGCCCAACACACTAGCCCAACATAGTACAGTATACCAGAGTACCTCCCTCTTGTATCTTGCAGTGTAGTTTTGGGGTAGGTTGAATCATATAAAGATAACTTCATCATTCTAATTCTTTGGGTTGAATCTAAAGGCCAGTTTATACCAGGTCTAATGGGTCTAACGACATGTCTGTAGACAATTAGAAGTGTCGCTGGTCAAAATGACATTTAATTTATACTACGGTGGAATGTCTATACTGTCGCTGCGAATGTCAGTTTCCTTGTCACACAGACATTAAAGAAGTTTAAGTCTCTGCGACTGTTGCCATGTCCGTTGTCGTGGTTACCCGGACCGCCACAGCAACCAGACCAAATCCTCCTGTGACAAGATGATGCATGAGTTCTAAAATTCTCTGATAGAATGACCTACTTCTATTTCGTCACACTGTGTCAGTAAGCTATTTTCTGTAAGCTCGCCATTATCTTGTAAATAATTATGTTGTTGTGAGTTTATTTTCCTCTAATAATGACTAATAAGTTAAGACATTGTCAGCTATACTCTGGTCATTATTTGAACTGGATATCCAGCTAGCTAATGAGCTAGCTAGCAACGAACCAAAATATTGTTTAGAAAACAGTTTTTAGTTGCCTGGCTTGCTAGTTTGGCATTTACTGAATACATTTTTAAACTGGGTTTAAATGGGTTTATAACTAGAGAAAGTATGCTATTTGGAGCACCGGGCTACTGATATCATGCAGCCTTTCATTTTTGTGTATATACTTAATCATAACAACAACGTCAATAGAATGTTCATGATGTCACTACGACATTTGTCTACAGACATGTCGATAGACAGATTAAACTGCTTAAATGTCTCTATAGGAGTGGCAGTGTGTCTGGTCTGACTCTGAAGCTGATCAAGACCTCAGTCAGTGAGATGCTGGAGACTCTGTCTGATGATGACTATGTCAACGTAGTTTATGTAAGTATACATACATACATACAGAACCTTTAGAAGTATTCATACCCCTTGACTTATTCCACATGCTGTTGTGTTACAGCCTGAATTTAAAATAGATAAAAAAGAGTAATTGCTAGACAACCATTTTCAGTATTTATACCCCTTAACTTATTCCACATGTTGTTGTGTTACAGCCTGAATTCAAAATGGATAACAAAAAATGTAATTGCTAGACAACCATTTTCAGGTCTTGCCATAGATTTTAAAGTAGATTTAAGTAAAATATTTAGATCTACCACACAGGAACATTCCCTATCTTCTTGGTAAGCAACTCCACTGTAGATTTGGCCTCGTGTTTTAGGTTATTGACCTACTGAAAGATGAATTAATCTCCCAGTGTCTGGTGGAAAGCAGACTTTCCTCTAGGGTCTTGCCTGTGCTTAACTCCATTCCTTTTCTTTTTTATCCTGAAAAACTCCACAAGCATATCCATAACATGATGCAGCCACCACTATGCTTGAAAATATGAAGAGTGGTACTCAGTAATGTGTTGTATTTGCCCCAAACATAACACAAAGTGTTATGAAACAGCAATTCACAAAGTGAATTGCTTTGCCAGTATTACTTTAGTGCCTTGTTGCAAACACGATGCATCTTTTGGAAAGTTTTAATTGTGTACAGGCTTCCTTATTTTCACTCTGTTTCATTTAGGTTAGTATTGTGGACTAAATACAATGTTGTTGATCTATCCTCAGTTTTCTCCTATCATAGACATTAAACTCTGTAACTGTTTTAAAATCACCATTGGTGTCATGGTGAAATCCCTGAGCGGTTTCCTTCCTCTTCGGCAACTTAGTTAGGAAGGATGCCTGTGTCTTTGCAGTGACTGGGTGTATTGATACACCATCCAAAGTGTAATTAATAACTTCACCATGCTTAAAGGGATATTCGATGTCTGCTTTTTTATTTTTTACCAATCTACCAAAATGTTGATTATCTATAATCCAGGGGTTCCAAAAGGGTTTTTCGGTTGTCCCCATAGGTAGAACCTTTTTTTCTCATACTGTACCATCAAGTATTCTCACGGCTTGCAAACACCTTGTAAATTGCTGTAGTGTAGTGGTCTGAGCGGTGTGCTTTGCTGCTGAGTATTATGAGTTCACACCCAGTGCTGGGCAATTGATTTTCTTTTGTTTAGGTGAGCACCGAGGAAGGTATATACCGATGTTCTCAGGATCTTTTCAAATGTCCAAAATCAAAGTATATTCCTAGTGATCAGGCTGCTACAACAGCCCTAGAGTGCCATTCAGAGAACAATGGGAAATGCGTATCTATCATTCTCTCTTTCTACATCTCCCTCTTTCTTTCTCAGACTACACTCAACTAGAAAACCCAGAGGTTGAAAACAACACTAATGCATTAATAAACCCTGATAAAAACAACTCTTTCCATCCCACCTTCCTTCTCACCCTCCCCTCCATTTAATAGATTAGGTGATAAAAGAGCACATTCTATTATGAGAGTGTATGTACGTGTGTGTGGTTTGGTTTTACTATCATTGTGGGGACCAGAAGTCCTCACAAAAAAACGAGATTCAGACGAGTGGCGACATTTCACCGGTCCCCGCAAGGATTTTTTTTTCTTAGGCTTAGGGGTTAGATTTAAGGTTAGTGTTACAATTAGGGTTAGTGTTAGGGTATATGTTTAGGGTTATGAGTTAGGTTTAGTTTCAGGGTTAGGGTTTTGGGATTAAGGTTATGGTTAAGGGTTAGGTTTAGGGTTAAGGAAAATAGGATTTTGAATGGGAATATTATTTTTTGGTACCTACAAGTATAGTAAAACATACTTGTGTCCATGCTGGCTTCTGAGCTTAGTCTTCATGTCAGGTAGAAACCTTCAAATTACTCTTCCAAGTGGAGTCCGTCACTCAGTTATAAGTATCAAGG
This sequence comes from Oncorhynchus masou masou, assembly GCF_036934945.1. Lineage (NCBI taxonomy): Eukaryota > Metazoa > Chordata > Actinopteri > Salmoniformes > Salmonidae > Oncorhynchus > Oncorhynchus masou. The sequence continues at coordinate 69,102,062 of NC_088242.1, read as the reverse complement.
TTGTCACACAGACGCAGATATCCACGCACACACACCAAGCCAGATTCTGCTAGTCTCCATGGATGCATGTATATCTGCTCTCCCCATTGGCTGATTAACAGTGGCACATTGATTGGTTCAGATCAATGGGTTGCAGCACTGTTTCGAAAGACCGTACAGCCAACTTTTGGCCTAGCCTCTCTGCATCATATAATTACTATGATCACAACATTGTCAGTGTTTTGTCTGTCTTATATCTGTAGCTGTAGGTACAATAGGTCTGTGCAGGTTTCAGAGCACTGATGACTTGGCTGCCAAGGTGTGTGTGTGCAGGGCGTGGGGATAGCTAGTCAATTGCACAACTGAATGCATTCAACTAATGTGTCTTCCGCATTTAACCCAACCCCTCTGAATCAGAGAGGTACTGGGGGCTGCCTTAATCCATAAGAGTCTTAGCCGGGGAAGGGGTGGGGGTACTACTAACCTATATTGAATTGTTTTAGGAAGGTCATACCAAGGATATTTGGCTATTTGATTAGGAATTTTAAGACCCCTTATAGTACCAAAAATATATATTTTTAAAAACATATTTGATGAAAAACACGTTTTGGCCTTACCGCTATTAGCCCATACAAACACATTGAATAACAGATTCACTACATGGAACAAAAGAGTCCCCAAAACAATATACAAAAAGTTTGTTCTGAAGTGTCTGTCCAATATATGAGACATAAGAAAGACCCCTTATTTTTGTCACTAAACAGTACAGATACAATACCAGTCAAATGTTTGGACACAACCTACTAATTCAAGGGATTTTCTTTACATTTACATTACATTGTAGAATAATGGTGAAGACATCAAAACTATGAAATAACACATATGGAATCATGTAGTTACCAAAAAAGTGTAAAAACAAATCAAAATATATTTTTTGTTTGATATTCTTCAAATAGCCAACCGTTGCCTTTATGACAGCTTTGCACACTCTCGGCATTCTCTCAATCAGCTTCTTGAGGAATGCTTTTCCAAAAGTCTTGAAGGAGTTCCCACAAATGCTGAGCACTTGTTGGCTGCTTTTCCTTCACTCTGTGGTCCAAATCATCCCAAACCATCACAGTTTGGTTGAGGTCAGGTGATTGTAGAGGCTAGGTCATCTGATCTGATATTTTTTTACATTTAACCTTTTATTTAACTAGGCAAGTCAGTTAAGAACAAATTCTTATTTACAATGATGGCCTACCCCGGATGACGCTGGGCCAATTCTGTGCCGCTTTATGGGACTCCCAATCAAGGCCGGATGTGATACAGCCTGGATACGAAACAGGGACTATTGTGACACCACTTGCACTGATATGCAGTGCCTTAGACAGCTGCGCCACTCGGGAGCTCTGATGCAGCACTCCATCACTTCCCTTCTTGGTCAAATAGCTCTTACACAGCCTGGAGGTGTGCAGGGTCATTGTCCTGTTAAAAAACATTTGATAGACCTACTAATCAGAAACCAGATGGGATGGCGTATCGCTGCAGAATGCTCCTGGTAGCCATGCTGGTTAAGTGTGCCTTGAATTCTAAATAAATCACAGACAGTGTGGGGTGCTTTGCTGGTTGCACTATCACACCTCCTCCTCCATGCTTCACGGTGGGAACCACACATGCAGAGATTGTCACTCTGTTATAAAGGATTTGGAGACAGGCGCAGAAATACATCATCTGGGTTTTTAATACACCCAAAACAAACACATACAAAACACTGGGATGTACCCAAACAATAGAGCAAGGGTAAACCTCGTAGAACAACACGGCACGAGACCCGTAATAAACAATTCACAAAACACGCAGTACAGGTTGAGACAACGCATAGGTGCTCACACGAGCAACGGACATGGGAACAATAATCGACAGCCCAATGGGGAAACAAAAGGCAGATTTTTACAAACACAATCAGTGAGGAATTGGAGCCAGGTGTGCGTCATGACACAGTTCAGTGCAGCCTAGAAGGCTGGTGACGTCGACCTCCGGAACTGGGGAACAGAATGAGCAACAGTACCGGTGGCATCCGTGACAGAGATCATCCGTTCACCTGCTCTGCGTCTCACTACAACATGGTGGTTGGAACCAAAATTCTCAAATTTGGACTCATCAGACCAAATGACAGATTTTCACCGGTCTAATGTCCATTGCTAGTGTCTCTTGGCATTAGCAAGTGTTTCCTTCTTATTGGTGTCCTTTAGTAGTGGTTCCTTTGCAACTGTTCGACCATGAAGGCCTGATTCAAGCAGTCTTCTCCGAACAGTTGATGTTGAGATGTCTGTTAATTTAACTCTGTGAATTATTTATTTGGGCTGCAATTTTTGAGGCTGGTAAATCTAATGAAATTACCCCCTGGAGTAGTGGTAACTCTGGGTCTTCCTTTCCTGTAGCGGTCCTCATGAGAGCCAGTTTTATCATAGCGTTTGATAGTTTTTGCGAGTGCACTAAAGGAACTTTCAAAGTTCTAGAAATTTTCCGCATTAACTGACCTTCATGTAATGATGGACTGTCGTTTTTCTTTGCTTATTTGAGCTGTTCTTGCCATAATATGGACTTGGTCTTTTACAAATAGTGCTATCTTCTGTATACCACCAGTACCTTGTCACAACACAGCTGATTGGCTGAAATGCATTAAGAAGGAAAGAAATTCCACATATTAACTTTTAACAAGGCACACCTGTTAATTGAAATACATTCCAGATGACTACCTTATGAAGCTGGTTGAGAGAATGCCAAGATTGTGCAAAGCTGTCATGAAGACAAAGGGTGGCTACTTTAATCTCAAATATAAAATATATTTTGATTTGTTTAACACAATGCAGAAAATTGTAAAAATAAAGAAAAACCATTGAATGAGTAGGTGTGTCCAAACTTTTGGCTGGTACTGTATGCAGTGCATTTGAAAAATCTCTTACGTTCCAGCCTTATTCTAAAATGTATTAAATAGATAAAAATCGTCATCAATCTACACACAATATCCCATAATGACAAAGCGAAAACAGGTTTTTAGAAATGTCTATTAAATATTTAAAAATACTTATTTCTATAAGTATTCCGACCTTTTGCTATGAGACTCGAAATTGAGCTCAGGTGCATCCTGTTTCCATTGATCATTCGTGAGATGTTTCTACAACACGATTGGAGTTCACCTGTGGTAAATTTAATTGATTGGACATGTTTTAGGCACACACCTGTCTATATAAGGTCCCACAGTAGACAGTGCATGTCAGAGCAAAAACCAAGTCATGAGGTCGAAGGAATTTAAATAAATCAAATCCAAGTTTATTTGTCACGTGCGCTGAATGCAACAGGTTTAGATCTTACAGTGAAATGCTTACTTACAGGCTATAACCAATAGTGCAAAAAAGTTATTAGGTGAACAATAGGTAAGTAAAAAAATAAAAACAACAATGATAAGACATTGAAAAATAACAGTGGCGGGGCTATATACAGTAGTGGGGCTATATACAGTAGTGGGGCTATATACAGTAGTGGGGCTATCAAAGTAGCTAGGCTACATACAGACACCGGTTAGTCAGTCTGATTGAGGTAGTATGTAAATGTAGATATGGTTAAAGTGACTATGCATATATGATAGACAGAGAGTAGCAGTAGCGTAAAAGAGGGGTTGGTGGGTTGTGGGTGGCGGGACACAATGCAGATAGCCCGGTTAGCCAATGTGCGGGAGCACTGGTTGGTCAGGCCAATTGAGGTAGTATGTACATGAATGTATAGTTAAAGTGACTATGCATATATATGATAAACAGAGAGGCAGCTTAGCCCCAGTGATGTACTGGGCCGTACACACTACCCTATGTAGTGCCTAGCGGTCAGAGGCCGAGCAATTACCGTACCAGGCAGTGAGGCAACCACCCACAACCCATGCTCCTAGCTCCAAGACAGGATTGTGTCGAGGCACAGATCTGGGGAAGGGTACCAACAAAGTCTGCAGCGTTGAAGGTCCCCAAGAACACAGTGGCCTCCGTCATTCTTAAATGGAAGAAATTTAGAACCACAAAGACTCTTCCTAGAGCTGGTCTAGGTCAGGGAGGTGACCAAGAATCTAATGGTCACTCTGACAGAGATCCAGAGTTTCTCTGTGGAGATGGAAAAACCTTCCAGAAGGACAACCATCTCTGCAGCACTCCACCAATCAGGCCTTTAAGGTAGATTGGCCAGACAGAAGCCACTCCTCAGTAAAGGGCAGTAGACAGCCCGTTTGAAGTTTGCCAAAAGGCACCTTAAGACTTTCAGACCATGAGACACAACATTCTCTGGTCAGATGAAACCAAGATTGAGCTCTTTGACCTGAATTCCAAGTGTCATGTCTGGAGGAAATCTGGCACCATCCCTATGGTGAAAACATTACCACATCATCATGCTGTGGTAATGTTTTATAGAGGCAGGGACTGGGAGACGAGTCAAGATCGAAGGAAAGATGAACGGAGCAAAGTACACAGCCTAGACAACGCAGTAGTGGGTTCGGGACAAGTCTCTGAATGTCCTTGAGTGGCCCAGCCAGACCCCGGACTTGAACCCAATTGAACATCTCTGGAGAGACCTGAAAATAGCTGTCCAGTGACGCTCCCCATCCAACCTGACAGAGCTTGAGAGTATCTGCAGAGAAGAAGGTGTGCAAGCATTTAGCGTCATACACAAGAAGACTCGAGACTGTAAATGTTGCCAAAGGTGCTTCAACAAAGTAGTAAAGGTGCTGAATACTTATGTAAATGTGATATTTCATTTCTCTACATTTTTTAATACATATATCTCTAGCTTAAGCTGGTCGATTTTTATATGATGCTGAATAGTTTTTTTTATAGGGGCTAGGTCATCAACCTTAGGGGGTTAATCAACGTCGTCAGCGCCTGGGAGCAGTTGGTGGTTAATTGCCTTGCTCATGGGCAAAATGGCATATTGTTCCACATTGCTGGCTTTGTGATTCGAACCAGCAACCTTCAGGTTACTGGCTCAATGCTCTTAACCACTAGGCTACCTGCCACTGTGTGTGTGTGTGTGCGTGTGCGTGCGTGCGTGCGTGTGTGCGTGGTATTTCCACTCTAATGAGAGTGAGTTGGTAGAGGGAGTCTCGTTTCCATGGTACCAGCTCATGATCCTGATAGAATGCAAAGTAATTAGCAACACTTGATGAATGTGTCTGTTTACCACTGCATGATAATAGTCAAGGCCAGGTGTGTGTGTGGGTAATCAGTCTGTGTGCGTGCGTTTGTCTAACCCCTATCTGTCTCCCTCTACCAGATCAACACCAGGGTGAATAACACAGCGTGTTTTGACCACCTGGTCCAGGCCAACGTGAGGAATAAGAAGATCCTGAAGGATGCGATTCAGAACATCTCTGCTAAAGGCATCACCAACTACACCAAGGGATTTGAGTTTGCCTTCGAACAGCTCTATGCAGTAAGAGGCTCTATGCTCTGTTCATAACACTGTAGTAATAACAGATGTACAGTATAACGACAGCCCTGCTCCTTGTTATTTTACTTTGATTCTTCAGGAACATACCGCACTTCATTTAAAATGTACATTCTGTTACCTTTGAGCTCTGCTCTTTCTCGTATGATAGATCATTGTCAGACACTGACCTCTGCTGCAGAACTGAGCCATTACCGCTAGATGGGCATGCTGCAAAGTTAAAATTGTCTATATTGTAAAAATGTTTGAAAACTAAAATGTGCTTTTTGATCTTAATTTAAGGGTTAGCAGTGTGTATAAAGTTAGGGTTAATGTTAGGATTAGGTTTAAAAATCTGATTATATGACTTTGTGGCTGTGCCAGCTGGTGACCACTCTGCAGTTATGACTCCAGGGCAAGTTTCATGACAATAAACGCCAACCTGTGTGTTCAACCCTCCTCCATTCTTTTAAAACCCTGATTTTTGTCATCATCTTCTTAATCCTTGATTACAGGATTTGGTGGTGGGGTGTTAGGATGGGGGTTAGCAACCCCTGTTCTCTACCTTGTGTGATTTGTCTGTGCAGACTAACATCACTAGAGCCAATTGTAACAAGATCATCATGCTGTTCACTGACGGAGGAGAGGAGAGAGCATCGGCCATACTTCAGGAATACAACTCTGACAAGAAGGTACAGTTGAAAGCACACACACTTTAATGTATAATCCACCTAGTCGGTGACCCTTCTAGTAAACACAGAGTAATGGGTTGGAACAAGAGGAAATTGTCTGATTGCTGAACCTATGGTTTATACAGGCGGAGGGCAGATGATTATTACAAATGCACACCCACACACACACACACACAACCCTAAACCTTAACCCGAGCTCTTAAACCTAACACTAATTCTAACCTTAACCCTAAACCCCCTAGAAATAGCGTTTTGACCTTGTGGGAACTAACAAGCAGATATGAAGTGTGGTGATAACTCTACCAAAGCTAAAGCTGTTCTCGCTGCTCAGCACATAGAAAGGAAATGGGTATGATGGGGGTAGACAGAGCATGGTAACACCACCCCCAGGTCTTCACAAAACAACCCACTGTGTGCAATGTAACAGTAACCCACCCACGAGCAAGATTTAACGTTCTATGGCTCATAATAACCCCACAGTGTCTTGGTTCATACAATACCTAACTATGGTTGATTTAAATTCCATCACACAACATATGGTTCAATGTGGATGTTGCTATAACAGATTCATATGTTCCTGTGGTCTAGGTGCGTATCTTCACCTTCTCAGTAGGTCAGCACAACTATGATAAAGGTCCAGTCCAGTGGATGGCCTGCGCTAATAAAGGTATGTTGTTGTTGTTGTTTGTAATATTGAAGCACTGCTACAGCTGTGTATGATTTGAGGTCCATTTTGGTCAACTAATATAGTTAATATCCTGATTTTAGCCCATTCTCTGTTTCTCCCAGGATACTTCTATGAGATTCCCTCAATTGGAGCCATACGCATCAACACTCAAGTGAGAAGCAATGTGCATGAACATGTGTGTGTGTTTAATGTTGTCCCAGACGTGTGTCTGTGGTTGACTTTGTCTTTAAGGTGTGTATTTGAAGGAGAGTATGTGTGTGTTTTCTAGGAGTACCTGGATGTACTGGGCAGACCCATGGTTTTAGCTGACCAGCTGGCCAAGCAGGTCCAGTGGACTAATGTCTACCTCGACGCTCTGGTATGACATCACTTCCTCCTATCCCACAATGCACCTCACCAAAATCTACCTCTACGCTGGAGGCTTCTGAAAACCAACAACGATGACTTTAATTTAGCTTTCTTTGTCTGTGTGTGTGTTAGGAGCTAGGTCTGGTCATCACAGGAACCCTACCTGTCTTCAACAAGACCAAGTATAAAGATGAATTGGGCATAGAGGTAATCCACATACACAACCAGGAAAACAAACTCTTTACATTTACACAGATGCTCTTTCCCAGAATGACTTACAGTAGTGAGTGCATCATTTTTTTTTACTGGTCCTGCATGGGAATCAAACCCACATCCCTACCATTGCAAGCACCATGCTCTACCAACTGGGTCTCATGGGACTATTTTCAGATAATCCCATCCCAGCGTTAGACACCAATATCCTCTAAATCAGCACGACTCTTACTATTCAGACTGTGATTTGACATTTTAATGTTGAACTCCTCTTTCCCTCTCTCTCAGATTCAGAACCAGTTGATCCTAGGGGTGATGGGGATTGACGTGTCACTAGATGACATCAAGAAGCTCACACCGCGCTACACTGTGAGTGACACACACACTAACACACCAGAACACTCCTTGTTCTCTTACTTCAGTCTCAGCGTTACCTGTGACAGCCCTACCCTCTCTCACATCAATTCAATCATCTTGATGATACTTTAATAATCCAGAACAGTGATGTATTGAGAAGACATGGTGTACAGCCTATGATCAACTGTCTCCTCCAACCCTCTCTGTACCTCTGTTTCTTAGATCGGACCTAATGGATATTATTTTGCCATCGACCCCAACGGATATGTGCTGCTACACCCCAACCTCCAACCTAAGGTATGTTCTATTCTGTTAACACGTTTTACAATCCCAACTCACACAGAGTAGACTGAGGATCCTGAGGTGCTGCTATGACTACTGTGGATCTTATGCATGTTCATATGAACACACACATGATCGTAGCGGTGTATCTAGCCACAAGGCCACCATGATGGTCCTGACCCACCTTTAGAGAAACACAACCCACTGCTCCTCCCAACCTCTTCTATTTCTCCTCCCCTTTCTTTTCCTCCTCTCCTGACCTCCTCCTCCTCTCCTGACCTCCACCTCAACACCCGCAGGCCAGGTCTTGACAGGCTACATATGGCCATGTGTGGCCCAGGACCAGGCTCTCTTTTGGGGCATGTTGTGTTCAGAGGGGGGCCTCTCTGATTCTGAGTTTTAGTTCTCATGGGACACATGTTCACATCTCATCCAGCCCCAGCCTATACTATGTTCTGCTATAGTAGAGGCTAATCAAAATGGATACACACTCATGGATCTAATCTATACATACACACACACAGGCACTGACCAACACACAGCATACACATGGTGTGCATGCGTGTGTGTGAAGGCATGCTGCCTCTTTCAAAGGGAACCAGTTGAAAGTGACTGGGGATAGAGTGTTGTATACGTTTCCTATGAAAGAACCATCTGTGTGAGTGTGTCAGTCAGGTTTTGGAGCAGGCTTCACATTACAGAGGGGATCAGAGATGAATGCCATCAGAAGGCCTTGGTCTGACTAATGTGATTTGAACCATGCTGATATAGTAGCCAGGTCACCCCATGACACAAGTCATTATTCGACGTCCACCCACGTCTGAGGACGTAAAGCGATGATGTGGAAACCGGCCACGGGGGGCAACAGTGAGCACTGTTACCTTCAAGTATTTTCCGGTTTTTCCATAAGAATCTGCCTCTTTCTCCAAAGGTTGCAAGTTGAAATCATGCGATAGAAAGTTATTTTTATTTTAAGCCTATCCAAAACCTTAACCCTTACCTTAACCATTTGGAGTTAATGCCTAACCTTAAGATTTCACAGTTAATGCGTAAACTTAACCATGACCTTAAAACTTAACCTTAAAAACTTTGAGAAACATAAATTAACATCTAATTCTGATGTGTAACTGAGAGCAAGTTGGATATCAGGGTAGCCTAGTGGTTAGAGCGTTGGACTAGTAACCGAAAGGTTGCAAGTTCGAATCCCCGAGCTGACAAGGTACAAATCTGTCGTTCTGCCCCTGAACAGGTAGTTAACCCACTGTTCCTAGGCCGTCATTGAAAATAAGAATTTGTTCTTAACTGACTTGCCTAGTAAAGTAAAGGTAAAAAAAAATACACTGAGTATACAATCATTAAGAACATCTGCTCTTTCCATAACAGACTGACCAGTTGAATCCAGGTGAAAGATATGATCCCTTATTGATGTCACTTGTTATTTCCACTCCAATCAGTGTAGATGAAGGGGAAGAAACAGGTCAAAGAAGGATTGTAAAGCCTTGAGACAAATGATACATGGATTGTGTATGTCTGCCATTCAGATGGGCAAGACAAAATATTGAAGTGCCTTTGAACGGCGTATGGTAGTAGGTGTCAGGCACACTGGTTTGTGTCAAGAACTGCAATGTTTCTGGGTTTTTCACACTCAACCGTTTCCCATGTGTATCAAGGAAACCTGTGGGAAGCATTGGAGTCAACATGGGCCATCATCCCAGTGGAACGCTTTCGACACCTCATCCATGCATCGATGCATGGAAGCTGTTCTGCGGGCAATGTTAGGAAGGTATTCCTAATGTTTGGTATAATCAGTGTATGCTACAGACTACCCATACAAGCGGGGCACATGCAAACCTTTGTTGAAGGTTGCAATATTCATGGTTTGATTCCTGCCTGGCCACATATGATTAAGTGTTTATTCTATTTAGATAAACGGCCTGGCCTATGAATTCATATTATTATCAAATGTAGAATAATATGTCTCTCACTGAAATAGTCCCTGCATCACTCTCATTTCAGTATGTGTCTGTTAGAAAAGGATCTGTAACTGCAAGACAAGACTCAGTAAGCCATGTGCCATCACTCTCCATGAGGTGACAATAGGACCGAGAGAGTAGATGTACTACACAGAAGGTTGGTGGCACCTTAATTGGGGAGGATGGGCTTGTGGTAATGGCTGGAGTGGAATGGTATCAAATATGGTTTCCATGTGTTTCATGCCATTCCATTTGCTTTGTTCCAGCCATTATTATGAGCCGACCTCCCCTCAGCAGCCTCCACTGATGTACTGTAGTAGAATATAGTATAGACTTAGATTATTAGCCCTTAGGTGCTGATCTTTAACTGTAAGACCATTGAGTAGAGTGTGTGTGTACAGTAAAATGTGGTCAAGTGTTTGGTATTTTCTGATGCTATAGCCCTATGAGCAGCATGCCCCTACATTCCAGGAGGAATAGATTCGAATAGTGACTAGTACGTATTAGTTAGTTACTAACCTCCAGTAAACTAACGTCACATAATTAGCTCAATGTTTCACACTGTTTATTTAGACTCTCAGATTCTCTATGTAACGGGTTCTTTCCTCTAATCCATCTGTCCTGCTGTTATTATGTTATGTAAGTGACTAGAGACGTTTGGGTGTGCGGTTATGTGTGTGTGCGGTTATGTGAGAGGGAGTGGGAGAGAGAGAAGGGTGGGTCCTTGAGGAAATGATAGATGTTGTAGATAAGGCAGTTCGTTTCCTCTGATGAGTTAAGTCATTGGAGCTAGAGCTGTCTGGCAGAGAGAAGCAGTGACTAAACTAACACATGATGACATGACCAGGGTTATAGCAGGTCCTTCCTTTGTACTGCTGCAGGTTTGCCTTTCTCCCTGGATCAATTCTTGAAACTGTATTTCCTATTTATATTCACACCATATGCTTTTTAAATGATGTCCATTATCCAGTGAAAGGGTAGGAGTATTTTCTCATGGACCCCTGTGCTGTCTATGGTCTCTCCTATGGGGGCCCACCCTGAAACACACACCCTGTCAATCTTACTGTGTATGATGTGTGTGTCCGTGCCTGTTTGCGTGCATGTGTGTGTATCTGTGCAAATGTGTGATCAGAGAAACAGGGGTGTGTGAATATTGAGGGTGACCTTTCACTATTTGACCATACTCTCTCTTTTCTCTCATTTTCTTGTGTTTCGGTCTGTATGTGATTATGGTTGTATAGAAAACCCATTTCATATTCATCACATAAATCCCTTGCTGCATTTGAAGTTGTATTTTGATCTCTCTCCCCCACCCACTCACTTACCCCCTCTCTTTCTTTCTCTGCCATATACTTTCATCCTCCCACAGACGAAACGATTTGACTGTTTATCAATGTACATGCATTTTCTGTATTATCTAATGGCCTCTAACGCAACAAGCTCTCACAGTCTCACGTCAGAATGAGACATTTTTCAAGCGTTAAATTTTGCAGTTGTTGCAAATGTCACATGTTGAAGTGTTTAATGTTAAGTTTAGGCATTAACTCCTAATGGTTAAGGTAATGGTTAAGGTTTGGGATATGCGTGAAAACAATCTTTAAAACGACTTTCTTTTGCTGGATTCAAACTTGTAACCTTTGGAATCAGAGGCAGACACTTATGCCCATCCCCGTACACAACACTCCAGCACTCACTGGGCGGCAGGTAGCCTAGTGGTTAGAGTGTTGGACTAGTAACCGAAAGGTTGCAAGTTCGAATCGCTGAGCTGACAAGGTACAAATCTGTCATTCTGCCCCTGAACAGGCAGTTAACCCACTGTTCCTAGGCCGTCATTGAAAATAAGAATGTGTTCTTAACTGACTTGCCTAGTAAATAAAAAAACAGCACTCACTGTTGCTCCTAGTGGCCGGTTTCCACATCATGTCATCAGACATTGAATACTGACTTGTATCACGAATGACCTGGCTCCTAACAAAATATATTTTGTTATTTTTTTTATGCTAAGATCCTCTTCATCTTCCTCCTCCACTGTTCCATGTGTATTTTCTCTCCATCTAATGTAAGGATCAGTTATTAACCACCATCATCACAGTGTGTGTCTGTAGCTTTTGCAGAAACTAAATCCATATGAACCTTCCATAAAGGGTATACAGTCTAAAGGTAGAGCAGCGTTGTTTTAGACCAGACTATCAGGTTCCATCCATTTACTGGTGCTTTAATAGAGTAGATGTGTATTACTGCTGCTACTTACATTATAACATTATAAAGTCACTGATACGCACAGAGGGTTTCACTGCTGACATTAACACTGTGTACAGTCGGTCTGTATAAAACACACAGACTCAAACAGGCATGCAGACCACACACGCACAGACTAAACCATCATGCACACAAGCAACACACACACCCATTCCAGGAAAAAGTGCATTGAGGACGTCGTCCCCACAGTGACTGTACGTACATACCCCAACCAGAAGCCATGGATTACAGGCAACATTTGAACTGAGCTAAAGGGTTGAGCTGCCGCTTTCAAGGAGCGGGACTCTAACCCGGAAGCTTATAAGAAAACATGCCCTCCAATGAACTACCAATCAGACAAAGCATCATTACAGGACTAAGATTGAATCGTACTACACCTGCTCTGACGCTCGTCTTATGTGGCAGGGCTTGCAAACTATTACAGACTACAAAGGGAAGCACGCTGTGAGCTGCCCAGTGACAGTAGCCTACCAGACGAGCTACAGTGCCTTGCGAAAGTATTCGGCCCCCTTGAACTTTGCGACCTTTTGCCACATTTCAGGCTTCAAACATAAAGATATAAAACTGTATTTTTTTGTGAAGAATCAACAACAAGTGGGACACAATCATGAAGTGGAACGACATTTATTGGATATTTCAAACTGAAAAATTGGGCGTGCAAAATTATTCAGCCCCTTTACTTTCAGTGCAGCAAACTCTCTCCAGAAGTTCAGTGAGGATCTCTGAATGATCCAATGTTGACCTAAATGACTAATGATGATAAATACAATCCACCTGTGTGTAATCAAGTCTCCGTATAAATGCCTGCACTGTGATAGTCTCAGAGGTCCGTTAAAAGCGCAGAGAGCATCATGAAGAACAAGGAACTCACCAGGCAGGTCCGAGATACTGTTGTGAAGAAGTTTAAAGCCGGATTTGGATACAAAAAGATTTCCCAAGCTTTAAACATCCCAATGAGCACTGTGCAAGCGATAATATTGAAATGGAAGGAGTATCAGACCACTGCAAATCTACCAAGACCTGGCCGTCCCTCTAAACTTTCAGCTCATACAAGGAGAAGACTGATCAGAGATGCAGCCAAGAGGCCCATGATCACTCTAGATGAACTGCAGAGATCTACAGCTAATGTTGGGAGACTGTCCATAGGACAACAATCAGTCGTATATTGCACAAATCTGGCCTTTATGGAAGAGTGGCAAGAAGAAAGCCATTTCTTAAAGATATCCATAAAAAGTGTTGTTTAAAGTTTGCCACAAGCCACCTGGGAGACACACCAAACATGTGGAAGAAGGTGCTCTGGTCAGATGAAACTAAAATTGATATTTTTGGCAACAATGCAAAACGTTATGTTTGGTGTAAAAGCAACACAGCTCATCACCCTGAACACACCATACCCACTGTCAAACATGGTGGTGGCAGCATCATGGTTTGGGCCTGCTTTTCTTCAGCAGGGACAGGGAAGATGGTTAAAATTGATGGGAAGATGGATGGAGCCAAATACAGGACCATTCTGGAAGAAAACCTGATGGAGTCTGCAAAAGACCTGAGACTGGGACGGAGATTTGTCTTCCAACAAGACAATGATCCAAAACATAAAGCAAAATCTACAATGGAATGGTTTGAAAATAAACATATCCAGGTGTTAGAATGGCCAAGTCAAAGTCCAGACCTGAATCCAAATGAGAATCTGTGGAATGAACTGAAAACTGCTGTTCACAAATGCTCTCCATCCAACCTCACTGAGCTCGAGCTGTTTTGCAAGGAGGAATGGGAAAAAAATTCAGTCTCTCGATGTGCAAAACTGATAGAGACATACCCATAGCGACTTACAGCTGTAATCGCAGCAAAAGGTGGCGCTACAAAGTATTAACTTAAGGGGGCTGAATAATTTTGCACGCCCAGTTTTTCAGTTTTTGATTTGTTAAAAAAGTTTGAAATATCCAATAAATGTCGTTCCACTTCATGATTGTGTCCCACTTGTTGTTGATTCTTCACAAAAAAATACAGTTTTATGTTTGAAGCCTGAAATGTGGCAAAAGGTTGTAAAGTTCAAGGGGGCCGAATACTTTCGCAAGGCACTGTAAATCACTTCTATGCTACACTGAGGCATGCATGAGAGCATCAGCTGTTCCGGATGACTGTGTGATCACGCTCTCCGTAGCCGACATGAGTAAGACCTTTAAACATGTCAACATTCACAAGGCTGCGGGGCCAGACGGATTACCAGGACGTGTGCTCCCGGCATATGCTGACAAACTGGCATATTCACTGACATTTTCAACATGTCCCTGATTGAGTCTGTAATACCAACATGTTTCAAGCAGACCACCATAGTCCCTGTGCCAAAGAACACGAAGGCAACTTGCCTAAATGACTACAGACCCGTAGCACTCACGTCCGTAGCATTGAAGTGCTTTGAAAGGCTGGTAATGGCTCACATCACCACCATTATCCCAGAAACCGTAGACCCACTCTAATTTGCAAATCGCCCAAACAGATCCACAGATGATGCAATCTCTATTGCACTCCACACTGCCCTTTCCCACCTGGACAAAAGGAACACCTACGTGAGAATGCTATTCATTGTCTACAGCTCAGCGTTCAACACCATAGTACCCTCAAAGCTCATCACTAAGCTAAGGATCCTGGGACTAAACACCTCCCTCGGCAACTGGATCCTGGACTTCCTGACGGGCTGCCCCCAGGTGGTGAGGGTAGGTAGCAACACATCTGCCACGCTGATCCTCAACACTGGAGCCCCTTAGGGGTGCGTGCTCAGTCCCTATTCACCCACGACTACATGGCCAGGCACGACTCCAACACCATCATTAAGTTTGCAAACGACACAACAGTGGTAGGTCTGATCACCGACAATGACGAGACAGCCTGAAGGGAGGAGGTCCGAGACCTGACTGGTTGGTGCCAGAATAACAACCTATCCCTCAACGTAACCAAGACTAAGGAGATGATTGTGGACTTCAGGAAAAGGAGGACCGAGCACTCCCCCATTCTCATCGACGGGGCTGTAGTGGAGCAGGTTGAGAGCTTCAAGTTCCTTGGTGTCCACATCACCAACAAACTAGAATGGTCCAAACACACCAAGGCAGTTGTGAAGAGGGCATGACAAAGCCTATCCCCCCTCAGGAAACTAAGAAGATTTGGCATGGGTCCTGAGATCCTCAAAAGGTTCTACAGCTGCAACATCGAGAGCATCCTGACTGGTTGCATCACTGCCTGGTACTGCAATTTCTCGGCCTCTGACCCCAATGCACTACAGAGGGTAGTGCGTATGGCCCAGTACATCACTGGGGCTAAGCTGCCTGCCATCCAGGACCTCTTATACCAGGTGGTGTCAGAGGAAGGCCCTGAAAATTGTCAAAGACCCCAGCCACCATAGACTGTTCTCTCTACTACCACATGGCAAGCGGTACCGGACAGCCAAGTCTAGGACAAAAAGGCTTCTCAACAGTTTTTACCTCCAAGTCATAAGACTCCTGAACTGGTAATCAAATGGCTACCCGGACTATTTGCATTGTGCCCCCCCCTCAACCCCTCTGTTACGCTGATGCAACTCTCTGTTTATCATATATGCATAGTCACTACTATACATTCATGTACACACTACCTCAATTGGCCCGACCAACCATTGCCCCCGCACATTGGCTAACCGGGCGATCTGCATTCTGTCCCACCAACCGCCAATCCCTCTTTTACACTACTGCTACTCTCTGTTTATCATATATGCATTGTCACTTTAACCATATCTACATGTACATACTACCTCAATCAGCCTGACTAACCGGTGACTGTATATAGCCTTGCTACTGTTATAGCCTCACTACTGTATATAGCATGTCTTTTTACTGTTGTTTTATTTCTTTACTTACCTATTGTTCACCTAATACCCTTTTTGTACTATTGGTTAAAGTATAAGTAAGTAAGCATTTCACTGTAAGGTCTACACCTGTTGTATTCGGCGCATGTGACAAATAAACTTTGATTTGAAGTATTCAAGTCAGTGGTAAACCCCTAACTGGCATTGATTGTCAGCTTTATAAACTGTCTGATTGTATGTACAACCATACAGGTTATCCTCTTGTGTCGAACATGACTCAAAGGGTAAGGAGCAGAGTTTTACAGTATGGCCTGAAGCCATGCTAAGAACCCAGCACTGAAAAACATACAAACTACTGCGTTTCATTACAACTCACTGTAACAACTCAACATGTTTCAGAGGGACCGATATAAACAGGGTCCTTCTACTGAATTAACCAGCTTTATTTACTACAATAACCCAGTGTTTCTCTCCATAGTAATGTTGTTTTCACTGGTTTCTTGTAAATATTGAATAAATGTATATATGGGCACCGTGTGTGTGTGTGTGTGTGTGTGTGTGTGTGTGTGTGTGTGTGTGTGTGTGTGTGTGTGTGTGTGTGTGTGTGTGTGTGTGTGTGTGTGTGTGTGTGTGTGTGTGTGTGTGTGCGTGCTTGCGTGAGTGCGTGTGTGCGTGCTTGCGTGAGTGCATGTGCCTGTCTGTGTGCGTGAGCATGTGTCATGCTAACTCATCCACCAGACTAAACACCCTACTCTCTTCAGAACCCTAAATTCCAGGAGCCTGTCACTCTGGACTTCCTCGATGCGGAACTGGAGAGCGACTTCAAAGTCCAGGTAAACACACAAACACACACACAGGTGTTAGTTGTGTCCTGTCTCCTAGTAAATATAATTGAGTGTGATTTACACAGTGACTGGCTGTAAATGAGAGGACATATTTACTGGAGCAGTGACAACCACAACTCTGTCTGTCTCTCCTTTAATATATACTGTTGGAGTGAAGTTCAACGTATACAGTATGTGCTACAATCTCCTTGTTGTTATTCCTCTTTCCTCTCTCTCTCTCGCTCTCTCTCTTGCTCTCTGGTGTACAGATGTGCACTGTGTTTTAGATTATACAGAGAATGGTAGAGAGATCAAACCTTGTAACCATTCAGATATCTGACACAGGGTACAGTTGGAGAAGAAACATTTTTAGATTTATTTTGTTATTTCTCTCTCGCTCTCTCTCTCTCTGTAGATCAGGAGAATTATGATAGATGGGAACCCAGGTGAAGAGACCATAGAGACTCTGGTTAAAACTCAGGATGAGGTGAGATCAGCACAAATGACAGATAAATATGTTACTAATACTGACTCACTGATGTTGTCTCCCAGTGAAAACAGTGAAAGGTTTCCGGGGAAGGGAGTTATATGTTGTTTAGGATTAGGACTGTTTTAAAGCTTCTGTTTGTGTGTGTATGTGTTTTCACGTACATTGTGCATTCGTGTTTGCTTGTGTGTGTGTTTGTGTGCATGTGTGTGCGCTCTCTGACAGAGATACATCGACAGAGGAGTAAGGACGTACACCTGGGCTCAGGTCAATGGAACAGACTATAGGTGAGCAGGAGGACTGACAAATGTTGAATCCAGTTCAGAAACAACCCTTAACCCCATAGCTGTAGCCCTAGAAAACTAGTGGCCATCTGAAAGCATTGGATAGGTTGCTGTAGTATTACAGTTGTCTTAGATCTCACATTCATGAATAATATACGTCTGGCCAGTAGGGGGCACTCTATGTCCCTTTCCATCACAGTAAACCAATCACTCAAATGTGTTTATGCGGATTATCAGTGTTCTGTCACCTTCTGGATGAACATGTTTTTCCAAGCATCGCCATCAGTCTGTCAACAGTGACCATACCTTTATTTCCCCAGCTTGGCCCTAGTCCTGCCAATGTACAGTGAACACTACATACAGGCCAAACTGGGAGACACCATCAGACAGGCTATGGGTGAGTACACACACACAAACACACACACACATCAACACAAACAAACCTTCTTCAACGACTCTGCTCTCAGATCAGCGAGGTTTGCCGATGTCCCTTGTTTATAAAGTGCTTTTGGAACTTCTGTGAGTGTAATGTTTACTGTTCATTTTTGTTTATTTCACTTTTGTATATTATCTACTTCACTTGCTTTGGCAATGTTAACATATGTTTCCCATGCCAATAAAGCCCCTTGAATTGAATTGAAATGAGTGGCCCTCTAGACCAGTCTCCAGTCCTGCTACTCATAGACTTAACCACACATACTTTGATCCTCCCTGCTGTCTCTCCCTTTGTCTCGGTCTCTCCTTCCATCCTACCATCCCACTCTACCTCTCCTGGGCTCAGGAGTTTCTCTCCTCCCTCCCTGTCTCCCAACCCTTTCCCACTTCCTCTGTTCCCTCTCTCACTCTCTACCTTCATCCCTTCCATTACTCTTTCCTCTGTTCCCTCTCTCACTCTCTACCTTCATCCTTTCCATTACTCTTTCCTCTGTTCCCTCTCTCACTCTCTACTCATCTTTCCACCTTCATCCTTTCCATTCATCCTTTCCATTTCCTCTGTTCCCTCTCTCACTTCATCTACCTTCATCCTTTCCATTACTCTTTCCTCTGTTCCCTCTCTCACTCTCTACCTTCATCCTTTCCATTACTCTTTCTTCTGTTCCCTCTCTCACTCTCTACCTTCATCCTTTCCATTACTCTTTCCTCTGTTCCCTCTCTCACTCTCTACCTTCATCCTTTCCATTACTCTTTCCTCTGTTCCCTCTCTTGGAATCTGAGGGCAGAGGGGACATATTACCCTCTACAAAGCTTGACTCTGCTCCAGGGCTTTCCTCTGGACTGTAAATCTGTCTGTACCTCTTTCTCTACCCAGACCTGGTTTATAGCTGCTTATTGCGGCTTTATCACATGGACCATGTACCTCTGATGTACAAGATAAATCCACCTCTACATCCGATTCTCTGTTGACTTTAATGTTCCCCTCCTGTCTTCTCTCTATCTGCTCCTTTATTGGATCCATACAGCCCCATGGGGCAAGTACTCAGTGTATTCTCTGGTGTATCTCACTTTTCATGATCTCTCCTCCAGTCTCTGCATGGTCATGTGTCTGTGTTTGCTTGATGAAGTATGTTGATTCAGAGGGAAACAAGAGGAAGTGAAAAGAGTCTAAGACAGGAAAATGAATGACTAATCTACGGTGATAGGGAGTAATAGAAAGAACAGTTAAGGTCCATGTGATCCCTGTCCTGCCAAGTCCTTAGAGGAGATGCCCCAAATCTACCTGTCATGTTTAACATGCTATTGAAATGATTTATTTTGTTATTTGATTTAACCAGGCAAGACATTTAAGAACAAATTGTTATTTACAATGACGGCCTACCCTAACCAGGACAACGCTGGGCCAATTTTGCGCCACCTTATGGGACTCCCAATCACCGCCGGTTGTGACAGCCTGGACAGCCTGGAATCAAATCAGGGTCTGTCGTGATGCCTCTAACACTGAGATGCAGTGCCTTAGACCGCTGCGCCACTCAGGAGCCCATAAGAAATTCCTTGATTATGGACCAGATACTCATGAACCTTTTGATACTGAACCATCAGTAAACGATTTCACAGACTCCTGACATGACTGTATCGAGTTTAATGGAATTGTTTCTCATGATGTCTTCTTTTAAAAGATGGGGTGATGAACATTGATGTCTTTACGAGTGTAGAAACTATAGAGCAAAGTAAAATCCCAAGCCAAGGATTGTCACATATGAAATGATAGGAGAGACAAACACTGCTGGAGTAACTGTGGATGTCTGTGAACAAACTATGCTTTATTGCGTGTCTCTGCATGGTAGCACCTCACAGTTTTGATAGTGCGGTTGTTTGAAATCAGTTTTCCTTCCTTTTCTAGACTTTTTAATTGGTGTAATATCAATGTGGCAAGACATCTGAAATCCCAATGGTTGTTTTCTCTCTATCGACCTATCCATCTCTCTTTCTCTCTCTCTGGGGTCACTACAGGGCAGAAGGGCAAGTATTCCTCTTCTGTTTGTTCGATCACTTCAGTCTCACTCCACACCTTCTCTAACTCTCCACACCACACTTCATCTCTGTCCAAAACTGTGTGCGTGTGTGTGACACACATTGACTTGTCACCACTGTAACCAGTCTGTGGTTTAGATGAAAATATTTGGCATGGGCCATCACATCCTCAACAAGTTCTACAGCTGCACCATCGAGAGCATCTTCACTGGCTGCATCACCGCTTTGTATGGCAACTGGTTGGCATCTGACTGCAAGGCGCTACAGAAGGTAGTGCATGGGCCGAGATCCCTGCCATCCAGAACCTCTATACCAGGCGGTGTCAGAGGAAGGCCCAAGCGGTACCATTGCACTCAGTCTGGAACCAACAGGACCCTGAAAATCCACAGGACATCTAAACAAGACCGTTAATAGACCGTTAAAAGCTAATCAAATGGCAACCCTGACTACCTGTATTAACCCTTTTTTGCACCAACTCTTGAACTGACTCTATGCACAAGCACTGGACTCTACCCACACACTCACACATACTTACACTGACTCCCCAACACACATATACACACACCCACACACTACATACGCCCACACACCCTTACATCATGCATATGCATACAGACACCACACACACACTACATACAGTGCATTTGGAAAGTATTCAGACCACTTAACTTTTTCCACATTTTGTTACATTACAGCCTTATTCTAAAACTGATAATTGTTGTTTTAACTCAATCTACCCACAATAGCCCATAATGACAAGGCAAAAACAGGTTTTTAGAATAAATCAATTGAAATGTATATAGAAAAAATTGAAATATCACATTTACACCAATATTCAGACCTTTTACTCAGTACTTTGTTGAAGCACCTTTGGCAGCGATTCTTGGGTTTGACACTATACGCTTGGCACACCTGTATTCTGGGATTTTCTCCCATTCTTCTCTGCAGATCCTCAAGCTCTGTCGAGTTGGATGGGGAGCGCCGCTGCACAGCTCTTTTCAGGTCTCCAGAGATGTTTGATCAGGAATCTGCCTGTTCCTCTCAAGGACCAGAGAATTTTGTTTCTGTCCTTTAAGTGCCTTTTGACAAACTCCAAGTGGGTTGTCATGTGCCTTTTACTGAGGAGTGGCTTCCATCTGGCCACTCTACCTTAAAAGCCTGATTGGTGAAGTGCTGCAGAGATTGCCCTTCTGGAAGGTTCTCCCATCTCTACAGTGGAACTCTGGAGCTCTGTCAGAGTGGCCATGGGGTTCTTGGTCACCTCCCTGATCAAGGCCCTTCTCCCCCGATTGTTCAGTTTGGCCGGACAGCCAGATCTAGGAAGAAACTTCCAAACTTAAACCATTTACGAATGATGGAGGCCACTGCGTTCTTGGGGACCTTCAATAATGCAGACATTTTTTGGTACCCTTCCCCAGATCTGTGCCTCAACACAATCCTCTCTCGGCATTCTATGACAATTCCTTCAACCTCATGGCTTGCTTTTTTACACTGACACTGTCAACTGTGGGACTTTATATAGACCGGTTTGTGCCTTTCCAAATCATGTCCAATCAATTGAATTTACCACAGGTCGACTCCAATTGAGTTATAGAAACATCTCAAGGATGATCAATGGTAACAGGACGCACCTGAGCTCAATCTCGAGTCTCATAGCGAAGGGTCTGAATACTTATGTAAATTAGGTATTTCTATGAGTATTTTTTTGTATACATTTAAAATATTTTCTAAAAACCTGTTTTTGCTTTGTGATTATGGTGTATTGTGTGTAGATTGCTGAGGAAGCATGTTGATTTTTTCCAGTTTAGAATAAGGCTGGAACGTATCTAAATGTGGAAAAAGTGAAGGGGTCTGAATACTTTCCGAATGCACTGTACACTACTGATACTGTCTATCTATCCTGTTCCCTATTTTATACCCACCTACAGTATATGTACAGTACATAAATGCATCAATGACTTCGCTCCCCTGCATATCAACTCGGTACTGGTACTCCCTGTATATAGCATGTTATTTTGTGCTCCCTGTATATAGCCATGTTATTCGTTATTCACTGTGTATGTATTCCTTGTGTCACTATTTAAGCATGTGACATACTATTTTATGTGATTTGATTTTATGAACCAGTATCCGTTGGTTGTCAGTGAGTTTAAGGATTGCCTTGTTCTAGGAAAGGCCTGACCGAGACAGTCAGCAAAGTCTACTGTCTTATCAAAAATACCAAGTTTAAAAGATGGAACAATGGACAGGAGTTTAGCTCCATAATCACTGTCTCTCTTTCTGTCATTTCTTGTTACACTCATTCATCTTTTTTTTCAGTTCTTTCTTTTCATAATGATCAGTCTATGTACTGTGTAGGCCATGTGTCCTCCACAGTGTGTGTAAGGTTCTAAGGATGTCTGTCTATTCTCTTCACCCAGGGACACTCTGCAGGTGGAGAGGTTTGATGAGTTGGGACATACCTTCATTGCCCCCAGCAGCATATATGAATCTCCTCCACCTCAGATCATATACAACCATTGATACTCCTGTAGTTTACTTACAGACAAGAGTAGCTAGTTAATCCACAGTTTATGCCAGCATTGAGGAACACTGAATAGCATTGAGGACAAGTTATAAAAGGGGTTGAGTATGATGTTGTGCAGATGTTGCGTTAGGTTTGAGACTACTGTAATGTATCTAATGTGTCATATTGAAATAGGGAGTACTGCAAAGGCCTGAAGGACAAGGACAACAACACCCAGTTCCTCCTGGACTTCAACCAGTTCATTGACAGGAACACCGTGGAAGAGCCATGTAAGTTGCCATTCCTGCCCCACGCACACACACACGACCACATGCACACACACAGATGGAATTCCTCTGCATGCGCGCGCACACACACACACACACACACACACACACACACACACACACACACACACACACACACACACGGAATTCCTCTGCACACACAGACACAGATGGAATTCCTCTGCACGCACACACAGATGGAATTCCTCTGCACGCACACACAGATGGAATTCCTCTGCACACACACACACACAGATGGAATTCCTCTGCCTGTTTTGTTCGATAGCCAGTCAAGGTTAAAGAAAGAGTAGCTTTAGATCAATACAGTCATTATTAGGCAGTACGCCCACCCAGGAGGGAGTGGTTAGTGTGGTGAGTCAGGCCGGTTTCCTGCCACTGTGATATCATGGTGTTCCATAGCCCTGTGACGGTCAGAGGGTAGCATCAGCCCGATCGAATGAGGTATAGGCATTTGATTAGTCTAGTCTGGCCAGGGGGTGATATCATCCTGATCGACTGAATTTCCGAGAACCTGCTGTTGTCATGCTTCTATGTGACTCAAAACCTCTATAGTGGTCATCATCTAATGGGTATCAGCTACTGTAGATCCTACCATCTTCCTCATTGTCAGCTAATGGAGCTCAATGTCCTCGGTGTTGTCTAATCAAGGTCAAGCTATCTTCTCCTATGTGTCAAATTTGCAGTTTGCCATGGGGTCTACTGCGGATGGTACTTCAGTAACAATGTCTTCCTCTCTAGGTAATATGGCTCTGGTCAGTAGGCTGCTGTTGGATGCGGGGTTGACGGCTGATCTGGTCAAACTGTGGAAGGAGCAGACATTGTGAGTGACACACACACACACACTTCCCGTCATCACTGCATTGCATTACAGTGATCATGTAAACATTGAGAGTCAGTTATGTGAGTCATATAGAAAGTCAGGCTATTCCCTGTTTCATTGATGTCTTATTGGAGAAACACAAAGCAGCTAATACTGCTACAGTCTAATGTATAGGTCTGTTGCTCTGAGAGTCTTGGCCTTGTTTTGCCAATAAAACATGATGAAAGAAAGACCCAGGACCAGCCATGCCAGTAATTAGTGTGTTCTGAAGACACCCCAGTAATTACAGTTAAAGTCAGAAGTTTACATACACTTAGGTTGGAGTCATTAAACTAGTTTTTCAACAACTCCACAAATTTCTTGTTAACCAACTTTTGTTTTGGCAAGTTGGTTAGGACATCTACTTTGTGCATGACATAAGTAATTTTTCCAACAGTTGTTTTTTCACTTATAATTCACTGTATCACAATTCCAGTTGGTAAGAAGTTTAAATACACTAAGTTGACTGTGCCTTTAAACAGCTTGGAAAATTCCAGAATATGATGTCATGGCTTTAGAAGCTCCTGATAGGCTAATTAATTTGAGTCAATTGGAGGTGTACCTGTGGATGTATTTCAAACTCAGTGCCTCTTTGCCTGACATCATGGAAAAATCAATATAAATCAGCCAAGACCTCAGAAAAAAATTGTAGACCTCCACAAGTCTGGTTCATCCTTGAGAGCAATTTCCAAACGCCTGAAGGTACCACGCTCATCTGTACAAACAATAGTATGCAAGTATAAACGCCATGGGACCATGCAGCCGTCATACCGCTCAGGATGGATACGCGTTCTGTCTCCTAGAGATGAACTTACTGTGGTGTGAAAAGAGCAGATCAATCCCAGAACAACAGCAAAGGACCTTGTGAAGACTCTGGAGGAAACTGATACAAAAGTATCTATATCCACAGTAAAACGAGTCCTATATCGACATATCCTGAAAGGCCATTCAGCAAGGAAGAAGCCACTGCTCCAAAACCGCCATGAAAAAAGCCAGACTCCAGTTTGCAAATGCACATGGGGACAAAGATCATATTTTTTGGAGAAATGTCCTCTGGTCTGATGAAACAAAAATAGAATTGTTTGGCCATAATGACCATTGTTATGTTTGTAGGAAAAAGGAGGAGGCTTGCAAGCCGAAGACCACCATCCCAACCATGAAGCACGGGTGTGGCTGCTTCATGTTGTGGGGGTGCTTTGATGCAAGAGGGACTAGTGCACTTCACAAAATAGATGGCATGAGGGAGGAATATTATGTGGATATATTGCACAACGTCTCAAGACATCAGTCAGGAAGCTAAAGCTTGGTTGCAAATGGGTCTTCCAAATGAACAATGACCACAAGCATACTTCCAAAGTTATGGCAAAATGGCTTGAGGGCAACAAAGTCAAGGTATTGGAGTGGCCATCACAAAGCCCTGACCTCATCCTAGAGACAATTTGTGGGCAGAACTGAAAAAGCGTGTGCGAGCAAGGAGGTCTACAAACCTGACTCGGTTACACCACCTCTGTCAGGAGGAATGGGCCAAAATTCACCCAACGTATTGTGGGAAGCTTGTGGAAGGCTACCCAAAACGTTTGACCCAGGTTAAGCAAATTAAAGGCAATGCTAGCGAATTCTAATCAAGTGTATGTATACTTCTGACCCATTGGGAATGTGAAGAAAGAAATTAAAGCTGAAATATATAAATTCTCTTAACTATTATTCTGACATTTCACATTCTTAAAATAAAGTGGTGATCCTAACTGACCTAAAACAGATCATTTTTACTAGGAATGTCAGGAATTGTGAAAAACTGAGTTTAAATGTATTTGGTTAAAGTGTATGTAAGCTTCCGACTTCAACTGTATATTGAACATATATCGATGCATTCGTTATACCATAGACACATGTTTGTCCATTATAATCCACACACACTCAAACAAACCAAATCAATTTACTGAACAAACAACTCTATTCAGAATTAGGACATCATGAGAAGTGACTCTCCGGAAATATAGCAATCTGTTTTTAAAGTTTCTGGACACAGAGGAACAGAAAGAACACGCACGCTCGCTCGCTCACTCTCTCACTCAGTTCCTGCCTCTTTCTGAATTGTCTCGATGGTCCCTTAGCCTCTTTTGTTGAACTGTGATTGGTTTCCGTGTGTTCTTTCGGTTCCCAGGCACGGAGTCCTGGCCAGGTTTGTAGCCACTGACGGAGGGATCACTAGAGTCTATCCCAGAAGGTACACTCAGATTTCTCTTTCTATGTCCTACACTATTAGTTAGTTAGCCTCATGCTCCCATACTATACTGTATGTGCCTTGGCCAACTCCTATTGTATAAAGCCATGAAAACTAACAAATACACTGGCACGATTCGGTGTTATGTAGCAACATTTTAAATTTGTATTGTTTTAACGTTGGATAAAAGTAGAGACTCAGAGATAGAAAATGTTATATAATACACTACAGTTGAAGAACAATGGGGAAGTAATTCTGCTTTGAAAGTTTATAAACTTTCTTTATAAATCAGACTTTTGAGAAAATATCCCTTGAATGTTTTCTTACACCTACTGGAGAGCTCTTCTTTGTCTACACCCATTCGGCATCGTTCACACCTTCTTAAGCCTTTGCCCCACCCATCTCTTTAAGGATTCACATGTGAGGCTACTGTATATGCTGAACAGAATGAGTACAGCAGTGTACGAAATAACCAAAGATTTCAAGACTAAAGGCTTGTTTAACCTACGCAAAGTTGTCGCAGTGACATCATGAACATTTTATTGTCTTCCGACATAACGACAACTTGTCATTGTCATTATGAAAAAGTATAAACATAAAAACAACAGGCTGCATGAGTAGCCTGGTGGTCCAAAATAGCACAATTGGTGTATTAGTATATGTCAATCTAGCAAACCCGGCAACGAACATCAATTTTCTAAACAATATTTTGGTTCGTTTATAGCTTGTTAGCTAGCTAGCTAACGTTAAGTGATCTGGCTGGCCAGTTCAAATAATGACCATATCAGAGTGTGACGAAACAAAAACAGGGCATTCTACCAGAGACTTTCAGAACTTGGACACTGTCTCTTTGGCCTAACGTTGTATCCTGATTTGACTTTGTTGCAGGGACATGTTGTTCATCACATTACTATCTCTGGTAAACACACGCTATATCAAATAAAACCAACATTTATTTGTCACATGCACAGGATACAGAAGGTGTAAACAGTACAGTGAAATGGTTACTTAGTGGAGTCTTTTGTTCTGACATGTAGCTACCTAGCGAACCTAACAATGAATCAAATAATCTCAACTCATAACATTGCTACCATGCATAAATCTGCAGTTATTAAAATTTTTCTGAGATAAGAATAATATTACTACACAGATCTTACATGTAACGCCAGCTAGCGAGCCAGCCAGCTAACATTAGCTAGCTAACAGTACACTTTAACATACAATGAAAAATACTTTCTGGAAAAAAATGTAGCTAGCTAGACTCTCTTACCTGTGTACATGGATGAACGCTTCTCCCTCTCTGTCAAGGATGCCATGGTTTCCCTTAGTTTGAAGATGTAGACCTTACATTGAAATGCTTACTTACAAGCCCTTAACCAACAATGCAGTTCTAAGAAAATACACAAAAAAAGTCAAAGATAAGAATAACAAATCATTAAAGAGCAGCAGTAAATAACAATAGCGGGGCAATGTACAGCGGGTACCGGTACAAGGGTTACCGGTAAAAAGTCAAAGTCAATGTGCGGGGCCACCGGTGTCGAGGTAATTGAGGTAATATGTACATGTAGGTAGCGTTATTAAAGTGACTATGCAAAGATAACAACAGCGAG
Source organism: Oncorhynchus masou masou (assembly GCF_036934945.1). NCBI lineage: Eukaryota > Metazoa > Chordata > Actinopteri > Salmoniformes > Salmonidae > Oncorhynchus > Oncorhynchus masou. The sequence goes on along the minus strand of NC_088242.1, from coordinate 69,074,420 downwards.
TAGCAGCAGCGTTCCGGGGGGGATGCAAATAGTCTGGGTAGTCATTTGATTAGATGTTCAGGATGGCTTGGGGGTTGAAGCTATTTAGGAGCCTCTTGGAACAAGACTTGTCGCTCCGGTACCGCTTGTCGTGCGGTAAAAGAGAGAACATGCTATGACTAGGGTGGCTGGAGTCTTTGACAATTTTTAGGGCCTTCCTCTGACACTGCCTGATATAGGTCCTGGATGGCATGAAGCTGAGCCCCGGGGATGTACTGGGCCATACGCAATACCCTTCTGTAGTGCCTTGCGGTCGGAGGCCCATACCCATACCAGGCAGTGATTCAACCCGTCAGAATGCTCTCGATGGTGCAGCTGTAAATCCGTTTGAGGATCTGAGGACCCATGCCAAATCTTTTCAGTCTCCTGAAGGGGAATAGCTTTTGTCTTCCCCTCTTCATGACTGTCTTGGTGTGCTTGGACCATGTTAGTTTGTTGGTGCTGTGGACGCCAAGGAACTTGAAGCTCTCAACCTGCTCACTACAGCCCCATCGGTGAGAATGGGGGTGTGTTCTGTCCTCCTTGTCCTTTAGTCCACAATCATCTCTTTTGTCTTGATCACGTTGAGGGAGAGGTTGTTGTCCTTGCACCACACGGTCAGGTCTCTGACCTCCTCCCTGTCTCATCGTTGTCGGTGATCAGGCCTACCACTGTTGTCATCAGCAAACTTAGTGATGGTGTTGGAGTTGTGTCTGGCAGTGCAGTCATTAGTGAACAGGGAGTACAAGAGGGGGCTGAGCATGTTCCCCTGAGGGTCCCCCGTGTTGAGGATCATTGTGGCGGATAAAATGTTACCTACCCTTACCACCTGGGGGGCGGCCCGTCAGGAAGTCCAGGATCCAGTTGCAGAGGGAGGTGTTTAGTCCCAGTGTCCTTAACTTGGTGATGAGCTTTGAGGACACTATTTTGTTGAACGCTGAGCTGTAGTCAATGAATAGCATTCTCACGTAGGTGTTCCTTTTGTCCAGGCGTGAAAGGACAGTGTGGAATGCAATAGAGATTGCATCATCTGGCCCTGAGGCCTTGGGAATGTTTACCTGTTTGAAAGTCTTATTCACATTGGCAGCGGAGAGTGTGATCACACAGTCATCTTGAACAGCTGATGCTCTCATCCATGTTTCAGTGTTACTTGCCTCGAAGCGAACATAGAAGTTATTTAGCTCTTGTGGTAGGCTTGTGTCACTGGGCAGCTCTCGGCTGTGCTTCTCTTTGTAGTCTTTCATAGTTTGCAAGCCCTGCCACATCCGACGAGCTTCTGAGCCAGTGCATTACGATTCAAAGCAGTGCAGTACGATTCAACGAACAACGCAAAATAGCATGGTTCATTGAGAGCCGATGAGATGGCAGCCCTCCCCTCCGGTGCCATCTTGATCCTTTACAACAGCCTTCTTGGTGTTCTATTTTCAACTCCCTCCACATATTTGCAATCAAACGCCAGAATTTTCTCCATCTCCTTAGCTATCATACTCTGCTTCCACCGGGCACACTCCACTGATTTCAAAACTCTGTCCTTCAGAAAGTGGAGAGTAACATTTTTGCATTTCTTTGTGATATCTTTCCATTAATACGGGTTAGAAAGGATTACCTACACGTACTGAGCATGTTATAGACAGAAGCGTGCTACATCGCCGACCAATCCGAACTTATCTTTCGGCACATCCAGCCCATCCATTATCTCAGCCAATCATGACTAGCGGGAACGTTCTTATCTTTTCCTGTGGCTAAACCAACTATGCTCATAATTGTTTTATATTTTTTGTATTTACAGTTGGCATACATGCTTGTTATTAGAGCATAGTTCACATTTTCCAGAAGGCATTTCTAACAAAAAAATGCATTTTGATCAAAAATCTGTGTTTAAAATGCCTCTCTGTGAAGTAGCGATGCACGGCATACACCTAGTTTCCTGAAACGAGTCACATATAGGAGTTGGCTAAAGCACAACGCCATTTTAAAGGTTACAGTGTTTTGGATATGGTGGATATGATACTGTTTTACTCCCCAACTTTTTCAGCTGGCTCTGTTCACATTGAATGGACAGTTAGTCCTCCTAAATCACCAGAACATGATTCCCATCCACACATACACTAGAGACATACTCAGTAAATATGGACTCTCTCTTTCCCTTCTCCCCCCCTCCCTCTCTCTCTCTCTCCTTCTTTCTCTCTGCCTTGGTGATTGTTAGAGTACAGCAGTTAATCACAGAAAAAAACATTGAAATATTTTCATATAAAACATACATATTTTTTCTTTATCTCTGGGCCAATTCTATTTCATTTTCCCCATGCTTTGTGCTTTGGGTGTGACTGTTATATTTATCAAAGTTTGGCCTCACATTTGAATAAATCTTTCAGACATCTGTATCTTAAAACGTTCTGTATGTGTGCGTGTGTGTTTCAGTGCTGGGGAGGAGTGGACAGAGAATGCCGAGACCTATGACTCAAGTTTCTACAAGAGGACTCTGGATAATGACATCTATATTTTCACTGCTCCATATTTCAACAGTATGTTAACACACACACACACACACACACACTGATCCTCTCTTCAGTGTGGTCTTCCAGCAAATCCCAGATAGCCTGCTCCACTGGACATGATAAGAGATGAGGCCTTCTAGTCCTCCTCTATCTTTACTTCCTTTCTATGCTGCTCCCTCTCATCTCTCTATCTACCCCCCCTCTTCTGTCCCACCCCTTTCTCTTCCCTCTCTCTACTCACTATTTTAACTTATCTAATGCTCTCTGCTACTTTCCACTCACCTTCTCTATATGTCCCCGTGGTATTGCAGCAATCTACAGATGAAGTCGGAAGTTTACATACACCTTATCAAAATACATTACATTCAGTTTTTCACAATTCCTGACATTTAATCCTAGTAGAAATTCACTGTTTTAGGACAGTTAGGATCACCATTTAATTTTAAGAAAGTGAAATGTCAGAATAATAGTAGAGAGAATTTATTTATTTCAGCTTTTATTTCTTTCATCACATTCCCAGTGGGTCAGAAGTTTACATACATTCAATTAGTATTTGCTAGCATTGCCCTGTAAATTGTTTAACTTTGGTCAAACGCTTTGGGTAGCCTTCCACAAGCTTCCCACAATAAGTTGGGTGAATTTTGGGCCATTCCTCCTGACAGAGCTGGTGTAACTGAATCAGGTTTGCAGGCCTCCTTGCTCGCACAAGATTTTTCACATCTGCCCATACATTTTCTATAGGGTTGAGGTCAGGGCTTTGTGATGGCCATTCCAATACCTTGACTTTTTGTCCTTAAGCCATTTTGCCACAACATTTGAAGTATGTTTGGGATCATTGTCCATTTGGAAGACCCATTTGCGACTAAGCTTTAACTTCTGGAGATGTTGCTTCAATTTTCCGCCCTCATGATGCCATCTGTTTTGTGAAGTGCACCAGTCCTTCCTGTAGCAAAGCACCCCCACAACATGATGCTGCCACCCCCGTGCTTCACAGTTGGGATGCTGTTCTTCGGCTTGCAAGCCTCCCCCTTTTCCCCTTTTTCCTCCAAACATAATGATGCTCATTATGGCCAAACAGTTCTATTTTTTGTTTTATCAGACCAGAGGACATTTCTCCAAAAAGTATGATCTTTGTCCCCATGTGCAGTCTGGCTTTTTTTATGGCAGTTTTGGAGCAGTGGCTTCTTCCTTGCTGAGCGGCCTTTCAGGTTATGTCGATATAGGACTCGTTTTACTGTGGATATAGATACTTTTGTACCTGTTTCCTCCAGCATCTTCACAAGGTCCTTTGCTGTTGTTCTGGGATTGATTTGCACTTTTCACACCAAAGTACATTTATCTCTAGGAGACAGAACGCGTCTCCTTCCTGAGTGGTATGATGGTTGCGTGGTCCCATGGTGTTTACACTTGTGTACTATTGTTTGTACAGATGAAGGTGGTACCTTCAGGCGTTTGGAAATTGCTCCCAAGGATGAACCAGACTTGTGGAGGTCTACATTTTTTTTCTGAGGTCTTGGCTGATTTGTTTTGATTTTCCCATGATGTCAAGCAAAGAGGCACTGATTTTGAAGGTAGACCTTGAAATACATCCACAGGTACAACAAGCCTTTAGAAGCTTCTAAAGCCATGACATAATTTTCTTGAATTTTCCAAGCTGTTTAAAGGCACATTCAACTAGTGTATGTTAACTTCTGACCCACTGGAATTGTGATACAGTGATTTATTTGTGAAATAATCTGTCTGTAAACAAATGTTGGAAGAATTACTTGTGTCATGGACCAAGTAAATGTCCTACCCGACTTGCCAAACTATAGTTTGTTAACAAGAAATTTGTTGAGTGGTTGAAAAGCGAGTTTTAATGACTCCAACCTAAGTCTATGTAAACTTCCGACTTCAACTGTATTTATTTATTCATGCAGGTCAAACAGCAGTATGTGAATAGATCCAGTAGACTTGAGTAGGGTTCACTCAATAGAGAGCTGAAGTACACTGTCACCATTCCAGGACTGGGGATAGTTGACCCATGATAGATCTTTCTCTGCTAACATTCAGTCAAATATCTTTATGGTCACGTTAGCATTCCTTGGATACCAATCAGTGACCTAGGCCAATTACTTTCGGTGTGCTTCATTTAGCTTCACATACAGGGTAGGCAGGCTTATGCACTTTTGGGACTATTCCATTTGTATCCCATCTGCAGCTGTTCTGTATGTGCTGCTACTGCACTGCCACAGACACATCACCATTTACCCACTTAAAGACCTAGAGACCAAACAAACATATGATATATTATATCATATTTGTTATGACATGAAACATGATTTTCACCAAATGGGTTTTTAAAGCCTCACACAATTACTGTCACTGTCATGCAAGTGTCACTACATGTGAATGTGTTGACACTCATACCTCTGCTCACTCTCCCTCCTTCTGTCTCTGCTGCAGAGAGCAGGGAATCAGGCTATGAGTCAGGTATTCTGGTGAGCAAGGCTGTAGACCTCAACATAGACAGAGTCAACCTCAAACCAGCGGGTGAGTGGACAGTACCGCCCCCATCTCCTTAGCTGGGTGCTTAGTTGTTGTATTGGGTACTTCTGAATTAAACTGACAGCCTAGAGAAGTAGATGAAACATCCATAGCTCATTTTGTACAGGATTATTCAATAACATGTTTCTGAATATCATTTTTGTTGTTTCAATGTCCTGTAGTGGTGGGAGTGAAACTAAACGTCTCTGCCTGGATGAACAGCTTCATGAATGCCACCATCAAAGTCAACGTAAGAGAAACACTTTCTTTAGTTTAGGATTTCTTATTCGCATCCCATTATGTTTGCTAAACTTGTGACCATTCATTCATGATGGTGTGTGCTTCTATGGCGTTTGCAGTGCAAGGATGAAATCTGTGGCTGTCTGAAGAATGATAAGGTACAATGGCCTATCTCACCCTTGGAAAATCTTTAGAAATGTTGATCATGTTCTATACCGACTGATGTTCTCTTTCTATCTGTCACTCTCTCTCTGCAGCATGTTGACTATGTCATCTTGGATGGAGGCTTTCTGCTGATGTCCAATCAGGATGAGTATATCACACAGGTGAGTCTGTCACCTAATCAGATTGCTCTGTCACAGACATGTACATTTGTCGTACCAGAGAAGGGTCAGCAGTCTGTCTGTCAGTCTGTCTGTCGGTCAGCAGGTTTCCCAGGCCTAGTTCTGGAATAAGAACATGGTCAATTTTTGGGACAGGGAAACTAGCCTTTATAAAATGTATTGACCTGATCTGTATTTAGCTAACTACTCTGACTAGCCAGATAATATTTTGTTGCCTGTTTCCACAGACATTTCCTTTGCGTCTCTAAAACTCTTTAATACAAATGTCATATCATGTTTGGCATGACAACAAACAAAACAGAGTTTTTAAAGCACAGATCTAAGGGATAATGGCTCCATAGCATCTACAGTATTCTGAAGTTAGTAGAACATAAACCCATAGTCCCAAAGCCAAGTCACTCCTTTTGGAATGAGAACTAAAAGTTTTGTGGTTTGGCTGGCCACCAGATCTCTTCTCCTGCTCCTCTCTCCATCCCTGCCTCATCTGATCTTTTTTTATTTTATTGTATTTAAACTTTATTTAACAGCGAAAGACCACGGGTCTCTTTCGCAGATGAGCCCGGCATAAACACATCAATAAACAACAATGAGATTATTCATACAGTATATGTACATCAGTTACACAATACATGAAAAGCAAACACGATAAGCAAAACACAATCGAATAAAACAAACACATTCTTCAGTAAAAAGGCCCTCTAACGTCTGCATGACTTGCCCTAGAGGCACCAACTCCACCGATTTAAAGCAGATTTAACTTAACAATGAAGTAAGGTATGGTGGATGTTTATGCGAGAGGGCTTTATTGACAAAAAATGTGCAATATATCGATCTATAGCAGGGATGGGCAACTTTGATGGGTGTTGGGTCCACAAAAAAATCTGTTATTTTATCATAGGGGGCCACAGTAGCTCGCGGGTCTGTGTGCCCACATCCATACACGCACCCTTTGGGGACCCTAAGCAAAATATTGTTTCCCCCACCTTGCTATCAAACATTTTAGCAACCCCCCTCTTGACAGCAGAGAGAAACAATTGTTTTAGAGTACATTTTCTGTAACTCTATATATGTTTCCATGGGGCGTAGAGAACATGTAACAGTTGTAAAGAAAGTTTGCTACAAATCTATACATTTTGCCATGGGGATGAGTGAGAGAAAATTGAGAAATTTTAAATTGTACACATTCTGCAATAGGGTGGGGAGAAATGTTTGCAGTTTTTATGTGATATCTGAGTGAGAGTGACCAACAAAATGAATAGGGGCTCACCGGTCGGTAATTTGACCATAATTACTACACATTTGGATAGCTAGCCGCTAGACTAACTTACTGTACCAATAATGAAATTTAAAAAGTTGAGAACCCGACTGAGTCTTCTGCCCGCCTCACATTTTGCAATTTTATAACTAATTTCATGCAATTCTACAAATTTTGCTTAGGGGAAATGTTTCAGTTTTACAGATTACAGTGCCTTCGGAAAGCATTCAGATCCCTTGACCTTTTCAACATTTTGTTACATTACAGCCTTATTCTAAAATTGAGTGAATAAAAACATTTCCTCAGTCATCTACACACAATAACCCATAATGATAATTCAAAAACAGGTTTTTATAAAAACAGAAATACCTTATTGACGTAAGTATTCAGACTCTTTGCTATGAGACTCGAAATTGAGCTCCAGTGCATCCTTTCCATTGATCATCCTTTACATGTTCCTACAACTTGATTGGATTCCACCTGTGGTAAATTCAATTAATTGGACATGATTTGGAAAGACACACACCAGTCTATATAAGGAACCATAGTTGACAGTGCATGTCAGAGCAAAACCAAGCCATGAGGTAGAAGGAATTGGCTGTAGAGCTCCGAGACAGAATTATGTTTAGGCACATATCTGGGGAAGGGTACCAAAAAATGTTGGCACAGTGACCTCAGTCATTCTTAAATGGAAGATGTTTGAAACCTCCAAGACCCTTTCTAGAGCTGGCCACCCGGCCAATGTTGACCAATTGGGGTAGAAAGTTCAGGGTCAGGGAGGTGACCAAGAACCCAATGGTCAGTCTGACAGAGCTCTCGAGTTCTTCGATAGAAATGGCAGAACCTTCCAGAAGGACAACCATCTCTGCAACATTCCACCAATCAGGCCTTTATGGTAGAGTAACCAGACGTTAGCCACTCTTCAGTGAAAGGCACATGACAGCCCATTTGGAGTTTGCCTAAAGCCACCTAAATACTTTCAGACCATGAGAAACAAGATTCTCTGGTCTGACAACCAAGATTGGAGGAATCCTGGCACCATCCCTACGGTGAAGCATGGTGGTGGCAGCATCATACTGTGGGGACGTTTTTCAGCTGCAGGGACTGGGAGTCTAGTCAGGATTGAGGGTAAGATGAACGGAGCAAAGTACACCTTCCAAGAGGACAACGACCCTAAGCACACAGGCAAGACAACACAGGAGTGGCTTCGGGACAAGTCTCTGAATGTCCCTGAGTGGCCCAAACAGAGCCCGGACTTGAACCTGATCAAAGATCTCTGGAGAGACCTGAAAATAGCTTTTCAGCGCTTTCAACGCTCCCCATCCAACCTGACAGAGCTTGAGAGGATCTGCAGAGAAGAATGGGAGAAACTCCCGAAATGCAGGTACCCAAGAAGACTCAAGAAGACGCAATGCTGTAATCGCTGCCAAATGTGAGTAAATGGTCTGAAAACTTGTGTTAATATAATATTTCTGTTTTTTATTTTTAATGTATTGGCAAACATTTCTAAAAAACAGTTTTGCTTTGTCATTATGGGGTATTTTGTGTAAATTTATGAGATTTTTAAAATATTTGTTTATCAATTTTAGAATAAGGCTGTAACGTAACAAAATGTTGAAAAAGTACACATAGGGTGGGGAAAAATGTTTTCAGTTTTTAATTTGGATATTGATCCGCGGGCCTGCAAAAGGTCGCCAGTTGCCCTTCCCTGATCTACAGTAGACGAGACTTGAAAGAGGGCAAACCTACTTTCTTTCTGATACAAAATGCAATGATGTGTATCGGCCAAAGTAAAGTTCAGTACTCTATGAAAAACTATTTCCAATGGCTTCAGTACAGTGGCAGCTTCATTCATATAGATGATATCGTCATGGTCAATAACCGGATTGAATGTTGACTGAAAGTTTAGTTTCCTGGTATTTAACGAAAGACGGGTCTTGTTCTTATTACAGAAGCCTACACAAAAAAAATGTATCTTCAACATGCTTTTTGAAAGACATTTTCGTCAATCCAGATGCCCAGATATTTATAAGCGGGGTCACAATCAATGAGAGCAACATGTGGTTTAGCCACAGAAAAAGGAACCTTCCCGCTGGCCATGATTGGTTGAGATAATGGATTGTCTGAGAGATGAGTTCGGATTGGTCTGCAACTTAGCACTCTTCTATCTATAACATGAGCTGCTCAGCGTGTGTAGGTAATCCTTTCTAATGTGGCATTTTTGAAAGATATCAAAAGTGTTGCTAATGCTCTCCACTTTCTGGAGGACAGTGTTATGAAATCGGTGGAATGTGGAAGCTGAGTATGATAGCTAAGGAGAAAAATTCTGGCATTTGATTGTAAATATGCAAAGGGAGTCGAAATGAGAAGACACAGAAGGCTGTTGTATGCTGCCACCATCATGCTTCACCGTAGGGATGGTGCTAGGTTTCCTCCAGACGTGATGCTTGGCATTCAGGCCAAAGAGTTCAATCTTTAGGTGCATTTTGGGAAACTCCATGCGGGCTGTCATGTCCCTTTTACTAAGGAGTGGCTTCTGTCTGGCTACTCTACCATAAAGGCCTAATTGGTGGAGTGCTGCAGAGATGGTTGTCCTTCTGGAAGGTTCTCCCATCTCTACAGAGAAACTCTGGAGATCTGTCAGAGTGACCATTGGGTCCTTGGTCACCTCACAGGCCCTTCTCCCTAGATTGCTCAGTTTGGCTGGACGGACAGCTCTAGTAAGAGCCTTTGTGGTTACAAACTTTTTCCATTTAAGAATGATGGAAACCACTGTGTTCTTGGAGTCCTTCAATGCTGCAGACATTTTTTAGTACCCTTACCCAGATCTGTGCCTTGACACAATCCTGTCTTGGAGCTCTACGGACAATTAATTTGACCTCATGACTATTTGCCCTGACATCCACTAACAACTGTGGGACCGTATAAAGACAGTTGTGTGCCTTTCCAAATCATGTCCAATCAATTGAATTTACCACAGGGGGACTCTAATGAAGTTGTAGAAACATCTCAAGGTTGATTAATGGAAACTCCATTTCTTGTCTCATAGCAAAGGGTCTGAATACGTCTTTAAATAAGGTATTTCTGTTTTTGCTTTGTCAGTATGGGGTATTGTGTGTAGATTGATGAGGGAAAGAAATAATTTCATACATTTTAGAATAAGGCTGTAACGTACCAAAATGTGGAAAAGGTCAAGAGGTCTGAATTCTATCCAAATGCACTGCATGTAAACCAAAGTGTTAAATATTGTTCTATGCATCAGTTGGGGTGTCTATAAGTTTCAATTTGAGGTACTAAATCTAGCATGAAAGTGCATCCTTGTAGCGGTGAAGGCTAATATTATCAAAATGTTTACCTTGGAGTTAGTTGAGCCAATGGAAAGTTTAACAAATTTAAGTGTTTTATTCCCAGGCGTAATGCAAGGCATTATCGCTGGGATATAAGGTAACAACAGGGCCTGTCCAAAGCTAAAAGTGTAAAAAATTAAAGGTACAAAGTGTTTGTTAGGTGTGTTAATATCCGAACGTGATTGGGAGTCCCATAGGGCGGCGCACAATTGGCCCAGCATCGTCCTGGTTTGGCCGGGGTAGGCCGTCAATGTAAATAAGAATTTGCTCTTAACTGACTTGCCTAGTTAAATAAAGGTTAAATTTAAAAATTATTTAAAAGATGCTTAAAATGTTTAAAAGACAAAAAGATTATTGTGATTGTGTTGAATTGTTTTTGAATTGTGTTGAATTGTTTTAAAAAGAAAGTGGTAATATATAATTCAGTACAGACGTTAATTTACTCTGTCACGCGGCTCAATTTATCCCATCCCCGGTTTAAGCGGGGTCAAGGGACCACTTTTTTCTGGACAAGCTATGTTTTGAAAACTGTAATGTTTACATGAATTCTGATTATGTCCAGGTATACACAACATCCTGAAATCTATTTAGATATATTTGTTAGAAGTAATATTATATTTCCCTTGATGGTGACTGCCGGGTTGGGAAAGACTAATGGCGTTCGCATGCTTCCCATCCGGAAGAGTTCCCGAACAGTTCGTACATACACTACCATTCTAAAGTTTGGGTACACTTAGAAATGTCCTTGTTTTTGACATATTTTTTTCTTGTCTACCACAGTGTAGACATCATTTTTTTATTAAATATCTGCAAAGGCAGAGGCCCATTATCAGCAACCATCACTCCTGTGTTCCAATGGCACGTTGTGTTAGCTAATCCAAGTTTATCATTTTAAAAGGCTAATTGATCATTATGGCTAATTGATCATTATCAGCACAGCTGAAAACTGTTGTTCTGATTAAAGAAGCAATAAAACTGGCCTTCTTTAGACTAGTTGAGTATCTGGAGCATCAGCATTAGTGGGTTCGATTACAGGCTCAAAATTGCCAGAATCAAATAACTTTCTTCAGAAACTTGTCAGTCTGTTCTTGTTCTGAAAAATGAAGGCTATTCTATGCGAGAAATTGCCAAGGAACTAAAGGGTTTGTTTTCACAGTATTTTACTGTAATTACAAGAGATTGGTGCAAGAAGGTTGACTGCTAAGTGTTTACACATTACAGAACATTAATGGCGAGTTGGCATTTTACATAATTTTCACTTCAAGAAGCCTTAACAAAGGCTTCCAAACTGGCAGTGACTACAGGGAAAAAACAGACATGGCAAAAAGCTAGCTGTCACATCAATATGTCCTCTATACATCATACCTTGACCGACACTATAACCACAGGGTTTAAATTGGTAAGCATCCCCTCTCACGGGTGCAACAAATAAAGCCTGTTACAAGGCATGCCCCAAAATATGTTAATGAAACAACAAGACCATTCACCCACTAGTAGTCAAAAGGTATTTGGCTCTCCAAAGATACGGTACTGTATTCTGTGGGGTGGAATTACAGTACATTTTTTAAATACAGCAATTTTCCCAAAATGCACAATAATTTACAGTAAGCGGCATTAAGCGTTTCAGCATTTTTGTTTTACTGTTGATAATAACTCAAAATACTCTATAAATACAAATGTTTTGTTATTGTGGGTCAACGCTTGCCAAAATAAAAAAAGGTGAATTTCCCCTCAACTGCACCGTTGCTCCCCAATAGACAGGTTAGCTGACAATGTCACAAAAACAATGCACGCGATTCAATGACGCAGAAGTCAGTGTGTTGTTGTGATTCCAGATGGCTAGATAGCTAGCAACAATGACAAGAAGCTGCCATGTGCGGAATCGTAGGTGGCTCCTTTCAGTTAGTTTTATCTTGTTCTTGACACCATGTCTTGTTTTGAATTGTTTTGAAGGCATATCTATGCAAAATTAGACATTTTGTTTTTTACATTGAATAAAATTGGAGACTCCGAGCTAGAAAATGGTATTTCATAGACTGCAGAGGAACTGCAGAGAAAGTAATTCTGCTTTGAAAGTGGATAAACTTGAAAACCCACTTATGGCACGTAAAATAATTTGGTACACCTACTGGAGAGCTCTTCTTTGTCTAAACCCATTCAACATCGTTCACACCCACTTAAGCCTTAGCCCCACCCATCTCTTTAATGATTCTCAGTGTAGTAAACAACCAAAGATTTTAAGACTAAAAGTGGTGAAAGTAGTAGCAAAAAGTAGTAGTAAAAATGTACTTTATCTACTCCTTTGCCTATATACCATTCTGATTGTGGTGCAGGTCATGTTGTTCTTCACATTACATCTCTGATAAACACATACTATATCAAATAAAATCAACGTTTATTTGTCACATGCACAGGATACAGAAGGTGTAAACGATACAGTGAAATGGTTACTTGGTGGAGTCTTTTGTTTAGACATCTAGCTAGCTAGCTAAATAATTAACCATAATCCCAACTCTGTCGCATTCAAAACAACTCGGGAACTCTGGCCTCTTCATAGAGCTCCGACACAGATCATGCACATAACTTTAGCTAGCGAGCCAGCCAACTAACGTAATCTAGCTAGCTAACAGTATGCTTTAAATTGCAATGAAAACAACTTTCTGACAAAATTAGAAACAAATAAATTCAAATCAAATGTCATTTGTTACATGCGCCGAATATAACAGGTAGACCTTACCCTGAAATGCGTACTTACAAGACCTTTAACCAACATTGCAGGTCAATAAATAGATTAAGAAAATATGTACTGAATAAACTTAAGTACAAAATAAAAGTAACACAACAAAATTACATAACAAGGCTATGTACAGGGGGTAACGATACCAATGTCAATGTGCAGCGGGTACAGGAAAGTCTAGGTAGTTTGTACATATAGGTTGGGGTAAAGTGACTACGCATAGATAATAAACAGCGAGTAATAGCAGTGTAAAAAAAGGGGGGGTTGGTGTCAATGTAAATAGTCCGGGTGGCCATTTGATTAATTGTTCAGCAGTCTTATAGCTTGGAGGTAGAAGCTGTCAAGGAGCCTTTTGGACCTCGACTTGGCGCTCTGGTACCACTTACCATGCGGTAAAAGAGAGACCAGTCTATGACTGGAGTCTTTGACAATTTTTGGGGCTTTCCTCTGACGGCGCAAAGTCGGTCCTGGATGGCAGGAAGCTTAGCCCCACTGATGTATTGTGCCGTACACACTACCCATTGTAGCACCTTACGGTCAGATGCCAAGCAGTTGCCATACCAGGCGGTGATGCAACCGGTCAGGGTGCTCTCGATGGTGCAGCTGTATAACGTTTTGAGGATCTGGGGACCCATGACAAATCTGTTCAGTATCCTGAGGAGGTAAAGGTGTTGTTGTGCCCTCTTCACAACTGTCTTGGCATGGACCATGATAGATTGTTGGTGATGTTGACACCAAGTAACTTCAAACTCTCGACACGCTCCACTACAGCCCCGTTGATGTTAATGGGGGCCTGTTCCGCCCTCCTTTTCCTGTAGTCCACGATCATCTCCTTTTTCTTGCTCACATTGAAGGAGAGATTGTTGTCCTGGTATCACATGGCAAGGTCTCTGACCTTGTTCCTATAGGCTGTCTCATCATTGTTGGTGATCTGGCCTACCAAAAGAAAAAATATTTGTCCAGTTTGAGTTAAGTAATCGCTGTTCTGATGTCCAGAAGCGATTTCCGTTCATAATAGATGGTAGCAGCAACTTTTATGTACAAAATAAGTGACAAACAACGCAAAAACAAACAAAATAGTACAGTTGGTTAGGAGCCAGTAAAACGGTAGTTAGACTCTTACCCGTATACATGGATTAATGCTTTTTCCTCTGTTATGAATGCCACTGTTGCCCTTAGTTTGAAGATGTTATCCGGAGACAGGTGTTTTATACAACATTCCTCTTTCAGTGTTCTCTTTTTGGACTCTCTCCGCATTTGGCAATCATCTCTCTGCTTCTACTAGGAATTCCACTGATTTCAAAACTCAGTCAACTTATTCCATGACAACGACACCATTTATTCCTCACCATTATAATCAGAAAACTGTCTGGTTCAATGGAAAATGTTTTTACCTACAGTACCAGTCAAACGTTTGGACACACCTATTCATTCAAGTGTTTTTCTTTATTTTGACTATTTTCTACATTGTAGAATAATAGTGAAGACATCAAAACTATGAAATAACACATATGGAATCATGTAGTAACCAAAAAAGTGTTTAAACCTCTTGGAACTCCCCACGATCCGGGATCGTGTCTAAAGCCTCAGGCTCATTAGCATAACGCAACGATTTCTGAAAATCGCAAATAAAATGAAAATAATGCGTCTGCTCTCAAGCTTAGCCTTTTCTTAACAACACTGTCATCTCAGATTTTCAAAATATGCTTTTGAACCATAGAAATTGACTAATTTGTGTAAGAGTATGCAAAGCTAGCATAGCATTTTGAGTAGCATTTAGCACGCAACATTTTCACAAAAACCAGATAACCAAATAAATAAAATCATTTACCTTTGAAGAGCTTCTGATGTTTTCAATGAGGAGACTCTCAGTTACATACCAAATGCGCAGTTTTTCCTGAAAGCGTCTGTGTGTAGGAGAAATCGTTCCGTTTTCTACATTGCATCTGGCTACCGAAACGAACCGAAAATTCAGTCACCTACAACGTAAAACTTTTTCCGAATTAACTACATAATATCGACCGAAACATGGCAAACGTTGTTTGTAATCGATCCTCAAGGTGTTTTTTCACATATCTCTTCATTGATATATCGTTCGTGGAAGCTTGCTTTCCTCTCTGAATCACATGGAAAAATACTGGCAGCTGACTTTTGCGCACCAATTTCGGCGCAGGACACCGGGCGGACACCTGGTAAATGTGGTCTCTTATGGTCAATCTTCCAATGATCTGCCTACAAATACGTCACAATGCTGCAGACACCTTGGGGAAACGACAGAAAGGGTTGACTCACTCCTCTTGCATTCACAGCCATATAAGGAGACAATGGAAAACAGAGCCTCAAAAATCCTGCTCATTTCCTGGATGCCGTCTCATCTTGGTTTTGCCTGAAGCTCACGTTCTGGGGCACGCACAGAAAATATCTTGGTAGTTCTGGACACGTCAGAGTGTTTTCTTTCGAAAGCTACCAATTATATGCATAGTCATATAATTGAGCATCTTTTTGTGACAAAATATTGCGCTTAAAACGGGCACGTTTTTTTATCCAATAATGAAATAGCACCCCCATAGATGTAAGAGGTTAACAAATCAAAATACATCTGAAATTCTTTAAAGTAGCCACCCCTTCTTTGCCTTGATGACAGCTTGGCACGATCTTGGCGTTCTTTCATCCAGCTTCATGAGGTTTTCACCTGGAATGCATTTCAATTAACAGGTGTGCCTTGTTAAAAGTTAATTTGTGGAATTTCTTTCCTTTTAAATGTTTGAGACAATCAGTTGTGTTGTGACAAGGTAGGGGTGGTATACAAAAGATGTATTGGTAAAAGTCCATATTATGGCAAAAGCAGCTCAAATATGCAAAAAGAAACAGCATATTTCTCTGCCGATCTATTTAACATCTGTCTGGTTGGACCGAGAGTGTCGCTGCACAGCTATTTTCAGGTCTCTCCAGAGAGAGACCCAAGGACATTCAGAGACTTGTGCCGAAGCCACTCCTGCGTTGTCTTGGCTGTGTGCTTAGGGTCATTGTCCTGTTGGAAGGTGAATCTTCGCCCCAGTCTGAGGTCCTGAGCACTCTGGAACAGGTTTCACTTTGTCATTGTGGGTTATTTTTTGTAAATTTATGAAGAAAACAAATTATTTAATGCATTTTAGTATAAGGTTGTAACATAACAAAATATGGAAAAAGTCAAGGGGTCTGAATGCTTTCCGAATGCACTGTAGGTAAGCTATTTGGTTAACTATTTAACAAACTATTTAGCAGTCTCATGGTAGAATCTATTCAGGAGCAATTTGGTCCCAGACTTAACGCTCTAGTAGTTTGCCATGCGGCAGCAGAGAGAACATTCTATGACTTGGGTGGCTGGAGTCTTTGACAATTTCATTTGACACCACCTGGTCTAGAGGTCCTGGATGGCAGGGAGTTCAACACCAGTGATGTACTGGGCCATACGTACTACTCTCTGTAGGGCCTTGCGGTTGGGAGCAGTTGTGATACCAAGCGGCGATGCAACCAGTCAAGATGTTCTCAATGGTGCAGCTGTAGTACTTGTTGATGATCTGAGGGCACATGCCAAATATTTTTAGCCCTCTGAGGTGGAAGAGGCGTTGTCGTGCCCTCTTCATTACTGTGTTGGTGTGTTTTGGATTATAATAGATCCTTAGCGAGTGGACACAGAGGCACTTGAAGTTATCGACCCGCTCCACAACAGCCCAATCGATGTGAATGTGTTGCCTAGGGGGCGGCCGATCAGGAAGTCCAGGATCCAGTTGCAGAGGGAGGTGTTCAGTCCCAGGGACCTTAGCTTAGTTTCGGGCTCCTGAGTGGTGCAGCGATCTAAGGCACTGCATCTCAATGCAAGTCCCTGGCTCGAAACCAGGCTGTAACATATCCGGCCGTGACTGGGAGTCCTATAGGGTGGTGCACAATTGGCCCAGCGTCGTCTGGGTTTAGCCAGGGTAGGCCCTCATTGTAAATAAGAATATGTTCTTAACTGACTTGCCTAGTTAAATAAAGGTTACATTTTACAAAATATACAAAAAGTAGTGATGAGCTTGGAGAGTACTATGGTGTTGAATGCTGAGCTGTGGTCTATGAACATTATTCTCACATAGGTGTTCCTTTTGTCCAGGTGGGAAAGGGCAGTGTGGAGTGCAATAGAGATTGTGTTTTCTGTGGATCCGTTTGGGTGGTATGCCAGTAACAGTGGGTCCAGTGTTTCTGGGATGATGGTGTTGATGTGAGCCATGACCAGCCTTTCAAAGCCCATACATTGAGCACAGCTCTCTGTTCCCTGAACACAGATTGGTCAGTTCTTTGGGGAGGTGGACCCAGTCGTGATGATCAGTCTGGTCAACACATCTCTGTACTCCTTCAACAAGACCTACGACTACCAGTCAGTCTGCAACCCTGAGAGAGACTGCAAGGCTGCTGCAGGGCCACGATCTGTCTACGTGGTGAGACATACACAGCGCGCACACACAGCACATACCCACATGAATGCATTAATGCATGATCTTGCTTTGGTTACCTTTCATGCTACACATACTGTACTGTATGTGTATATTTTGTCCATATGTTATGAAGTATGCACTCAGTGTTCTCCTCTCCCCTCTCCAGCCCACTATAGCAGACATGCTGAGTATAGGCTAGTGGGCCTCCACAGGTGCCTGGTGAGTTAACTGGCTGGATACTTTAACTACGGTGGTCTGCTGTTTGGACCAAGCATAATGTGTTTGTCTCTGTAGGTCGATAATGCAGCAGCTCTTCTACAGTCTCATATTCCCAAGGTTCCTAGAGGCAGGTCAGTTGTAGAGGATATTATATTGGATGAAATATGTGTTTCCAAAACAGTGAATTTGTAGTTATAATGGTACAAGATGTTTGTTGTGGCTATAATGGCTTTGGAAAGTATTCAGACCCCTTCACTTTCTCCACATTTTGTCATGTTACAGCCTTATTCTAAAATGTTTTAAAGAAAAAATTGTCCTCATCAATCTACACACAATACCCCATAATGACAAATCGAAAACAGTTTTTTAGAGGTTTTTGCAAATGTATAAAGGGTAATCAGACCCTTTGCTATGAGACTCGAAATTGAGCTCAGGTACACCCTGTTTCCACTGATCATTCTCGAGATGTTTTTACAACTTCATTAGAGTCCACCTATGGTAAATTCAATTGAATGGACATGATTTGGAAAGGCACACACCTGTCTATATAAGGTCCTACAGTTGACAGTGCATGTCAGAGTAAAAACCTAGCCATGAGGTCAAATGAATTATCCCTAGAGCTCCGAGACAGGATTGTGTCGAGGCACAGATCTGGGGTTAGGTACAAAATATATATGCAGCATTGAAGGTCCCCAAGAACCCAGTGGCTTCCATCATTCTTAAATGGAAGAAGTTTGGAACCACCAAGACTATTCCTTGAGCTGGCTGCCTGGCCAAACTGAGCAATCAGGGGAGAAGGGCCTTGGTCAGGGAGGTGACCAAGAACCCGATAGTCACTCTGACAGAGCTCCAGAGTTCGTCTTTGTAGATGGGAGAACCTTCCAGAAGGACAACCATCTTTGCAGCACTCCACCAATCAGGCCTTTATGGTAGAGTGGCCAGATGGAAGCCACTCTTCAGTAAAAGGCACATGACGGCTCGCTTAGAGTTTGCCAAAAGGCAACTACAGGACTCTCAGACCATGAGAAATAAGATTCTCTGGTCTGACGAAACCATGATTGAACTCTCTGGCCTGAATGCCAAGCATCATATCTGGAGGAAAGCAGGCACTGCTCATCACCTGGCCAATACCATCCCTATGGTGACGCATGGTGGTGGCAGGATCATGCTGTGGGGATCTTAATCAGCAGCAGGGACTGGGAAACTAGTCATGCTCGAGGGAAAGATGAACGCAGCAAAGTACAGAGAGATCCTTGATGAAAACCTGCTCCAGAGCGCTCAGGACCTTAGTCCCAGTCTAAGGTTCACCTTCCAACAGGACAACGACCCAAAGCACACAGACAAGGTGATGCAGGAGAGGCTTCGGGACAAATCTCTGAATGTCCTTGAGTGGCCCAGCCCAGATTTAAACCCGACCAAACATCTCTGGAGAGACCTCAAAATAGATGTGCAGCGACGCTCCCATCCAACCTGATAGAGCTTGAGAGGATCTGCAGAGAAGAATGGGAGAAACTCACCAGATACAGGTGTGCCAAGCTTGTAGAGTCATACCTAAGAAGACTTGAGGCTGTAATTGCTGCCAAAAGTGCTTGAACAAACTACTGAGTAAAGGGTCTGAATACTTATGTAAATATGGTATTTCAGTTTATTTAATTTTTATCAAAATTGCACAAAAATCTAAACCTGTTTTTGCTTCTTCATTGTGGGGTATTGTGTGTATATTGATGAGGGTACTGTTTTAGTAAATCAATTTTAGAATAAGACTGTAACGTAACAAAATGTGGAAAAAGTGAAGGGGCTTTGGACTATTTATTTGGAGGAGATGTAAGCACAGATGTTTTTGTGTTGTGTTTTTGGTTGTGTATGGTAACAGTTATGTAGTCTCTCTCTCTCTAGTGGACTCAGATGATGACATGTCTGCAAACATGTTTAAGGAGAGCTGTATCACAGAGCAGACTCAGTATTTCTTTGACAACGAAGAGAGATCCTACTCGGGAGTCCTCAACTGTGGAAACTGCTCCAGGTGTGTGTGTGTGTGTGTGTGTGTGTGTGTGTGTGTGTGTGTGTGTGTGTGTGTGTGTGTGTGTGTGTGTGTGTGTGATGTAAGGGTCGATTCCAATTTCCTCTTTCCTGGATAATAGCTTGTGGGCAATAATATTTTAAATGGGAATATGCAGTATATGTGATATTTTATACAACGGGTGCGTCTCATCCTGAATGCTGATTGGTTAAAACTGCATTCCAGACGGTGTTTATTCCACAAGTTACCACTAAGACGCTTTAATGCCTATTTACTCTGTTCCATCTAACTGCGCAATCCACTGTTTCATCAGCCCAGCCAGACAATTATATAAACTTGATCTCCACTATAAAAAGCATCATCTAACTTTTAGTTTTCGACAGCGAACATTTATGTAAACCTTGATTTCTGTCTTGTTTCAATATAAAAATTCGATCTCCAGTTGTTTAAAAAAAAAAATGTCGAACGAGGCAAGTCAGTTAAGAACAAATTCTTATTTCCAATGTCGGCCTACCAGGGAACAGTGGGTTAACTGCCTTGTTCAGGGGCAGATCGACATATTTTTATCTTGTCAACTCGGGGATTCAATCCAGAAGCCTTTTGATTACTGGCCCAACGCTCTAACCACTAGGCTATAATGAACATGTCTGGAGTTGGGATGAGACAGACAGGCAGCTTTTCTCAGCCAGCCGAGATCATGAATCAGCATAATTTTTATGGATATATACAAAGAAAGATCAATAGAAAACAGGTCAAACGAAACGAAGTGCAGCTAGTTTGCAGTCTTTCCTGCTTCAGTTTGAAGTGATTGTGTTAGCTGTGTTGTTGAATAGCTCTGAACAACATTGTCCTGACGAGAGATCACATTTTCTATGCCAGGTGAAATTGTGCATCATTAGCTTATTGTTATGGATGTATCCAAATAAATGTCACTAGAAAACAGCTTTAACAAATGCAAATGAAGCTACTTTGTTGTTATTCTGGCTGCACTGTTTGACGGGACCGTAAATTAGCCATTCGTTGGCTAGCTATCAAGTAAGGGATGATAACATTGCAAGCCAGTATGGCGATAGAACATTTATAATGAACGACTGGATCGCATCCATAGATACAGAACAAAATGACTTAACCACTGGGTAACGTCTCTGGCTGTAACGGCGTTCTTCGTTTGTCGCAAGAAAGTCGGACCGAAATGCAGCGTGTAGGTTACTCATGTTTATTAGTGAAACAAAACAAACGAACTATACATGAAATAACGAATAAATACAAAAACAACAAACGGAACGTGAAACCTATTACAGCCTGACTGGTTAACACAGAGACAGGAACAATCACCCACGAAATGCAAAGCGAAACCCAGGCTACCTAAATACGGTTCCCAATCAGAGACAACGAGAATCACCTGACTCTGATTGAGAACCGCCTCAGGCAGCCAAACCTATTTAACACACACACCCCTAATCAGCTACAATCCCAAATACTACAAACCCCAATACGAAAATACAATACATAAACCCATGTCACACCCTGGCCTAACCAAATATATAACGAAAACACAAAATACAAAGACCAAGGCGTGACACTGGCATCGGAACCGATAGACCGAACGACCAGCCGGCTTTGGTAGCAACCCTAGATTTGTGTCAGGGGTAATCTGTTGGATGAAATAAATAAATTAAAATAACATTTTTAATAAAAAATACTATACCAAATAATAAAAAAATACTTGGACGCACCTACTCATTCCATGGTTTTTCTTTATGTTTTACTATTTTCTACATTGTAGAATAATAGTGAAAACATCAAAACTATGAAATAACACTTGAAATAATGTAGTAACCAAAAAAGTGTATTTGAGATTCTTCAAAGTAGCCCCCCTTTGCCTTGATGACGGTTTTGCACAATTGTGGCATTCTCTCAACAGCTTCATGAGGTAGTCATCTGGAATGCATTTCAATTAACAGGTGTGCCTTGTTAAAAGTTAATTTGTGGAATTTCTTTCCTTAATGCATTTCAGCCAATCAGTTGTGTTGTGACAAGGTAGGGGTGGTATACAGAAGATATTTGGTAAAAGACCAAGTCCATTTTATGGCAAGAACAGCTCCAATAAGCAAAGAGAAATGACAGTCCGTCATTACTTTAAGAGATGAAAGTCAGCCAATACGGAAAACTTTAAGATCTTTTAAAGTTTCTTTAAGTGCAGTCGCAAAAACCATCAAGCGCTATGATGAAACTGGCTCTCATGAGGACCGCCACAAGAATGGAAGACCCAGCGTTACCTTTGCTGCAGAGGATAAGTTCATGAGCGTTCCCAGCCTCAGATTGCAGCCCAAATAAATGCTTCACAGAGTTCAAGTAACAGACACATCTCAACATCAACTGTTCAAAGTAGACTGCGTGAATCAGGTCTTCCTGTTAATTGAAATGCATTCCAGGTGACTACCTCATGAAGCTGGTTGAGAGAATGCCAAGAGTGTGCAAAGCTGTCATCAAGGCAAAGGGTGGCTACTTTGAAGAATCTCAAATATGAAATATGTTTAGATTTGTTTAAAACTTTTTTGGTTGCTACATGATTCCATATGTGTTATTTCAATGTGTGGATGACTTCACTATTATTCTACAGTGTAGAAAATATTCAAAATAAAGAAAAACCCTTGAATGAGTAGGTATGTCCAAACTTTTGACTGCTACTTGTAGTTCCCTAAGAGGACTTACAGGACAAAGCATGAATAAAGATATGTGTACTAGACCTTAGGTCTAGAAGCCTAGCAAATGAGAATTGATCATACAAAGGCATTTAATTTAATTTATAGCATCTGAAGAAGTAACCTTTCATCCCAAAACCAACCACCATTGACCAATCAAATGATATCAGTAACTTAAACACTCCCAGGCCCAATCTCCACAGGGTGTCACAGCATTTAAATGTTTGTGTGTGGGATGAGACCAATGTAAATAATTCCTGAGAAGATCATAAAATCATTTTGCATATAGTAATTCAGAGTTCACCCTATACAGATACAACTAACCCCCGAGATTAGGTACATACATGTAGATAACATCAAAGTTATCCTCAGTGAACAAGTTTCAGATACCATACATGGATACTATACTATTCTTATATTACATTTAATATTCATTGCTCTGAATACTGTAACAGAGATATTTACATGTTGACCCTTCAGAGAGGGAAGGGTTGACTAGTCTTTGGGCATTGTCCTTTGTTCCTGCACCATTTGCCATGCAGGTGTCAGAGAGCATATACAATTAGGGCCGAGCCTACAAGCTCATCCCGATATGTCATCCTCTGGTGGGTTAGCTCCGGAATGAGGTCAGTTTCCTGCCCTCCTCTGTGTTTTCCTGCTCTTTCCAAGCAGCTGCTGCCGGCTTGGCTCTGATCAGATGCACATTACCTTGATCTGTTAGGAGCTGGACACAGAGGGAAGCACTGTTTACTGAGAGCTCTCTCCCGTTTACCCCTGTTTATGTACTGCAACTCACACATGATATGGGGGTTGAATGTAGGTAGAAATGCAGTGGGTATATGAGCCACATGTGCCTGACTTTCTTTCTCTTCAACATTAACAACTAAAGACACTTAAACTTTGAGTGCCATAAAGAAAGAGCCATTCCACAGACGGCGAGTGTTGCTCCATTGCCCTGTAGTATGTGTGTGATTTAGTATTGTCTCTGTGTATGTCTGAACCAGATTTTTATCACCACGGTAAGCACGTGTGTGATGATGCGAGTGGCAGGAACGGACAGCTTTTTTAACTTCTTATGGCTCTCGACAACATTCCGCTGAAAAGGCAGCACGCGATATTCAAAAATGTTTTTTTGAAATATGTAACTTTCACACATTAACAAGTGCAATACACCAAATGAAAGAGAAACTTATTGTTAATCTACCCATCGTGTCCGATTTCAAAAAGGCTTTACAGCGAAAGCACAATATACAGCACCTTGCGAAAGTATTCGGCCCCCTTGAACTTTGCAACCTTTTGCCACATTTCAGGCTTCAAACATAAAACTGCAAAACTGTCACTCAGTCTACTTTGAACAGTTGATGTTGAGATGTGTCTGTTACTTGAACTCTGTGAAGCATTTATTTGGGCTGCAATCTGAGGCTGGGAACACTCATGAACTTATCCTCTGCAGCAAAGGTAACTCTGGGTCTTCCATTCTTGTGGCGGTCCTCATGAGAGCCAGTTTCATCATAGCGCTTGATGGTTTTTGCGATGAAGGTTAGTGATTAATTTTATCAATATTTCTGCTTTTTGTGACTGCTCCCTTTGGCTGGAAAAATGGCTGTGTGTGTTTTTGTGACTTGGCTCTGACCTAAAATACAGTGCCTTGCGAAAGTATTCGGCCCTCTTGAACTTTGCGACCTTTTGCCACATTTCAGGCTTCAAACATAAAGATATAAAACTGTATTTTTTTGTGAAGAATCAACAACAAGTGGGACACAATCATGAAGTGGAACGACATTTATTGGATATTTCAAACTTTTTTTAACAAATCAAAAACTGGAAAATTGGGCGTGCAAAATTATTCAGCCCCCTTAAGTTAATACTTTGTAGCGCCACCTTTTGCTGCGATTACAGCTGTAAGTCGCGTGGGGTATGTCTTTATCAGTTTTGCACATCGAGAGACTGAAATTTTTTCCCATTCCTCCTTGCAAAACAGCTCGAGCTCAGTGAGGTTGGATGGAGAGCATTTGTGAACAGCAGTTTTCAGTTCTTTCCATAGATTCTCGATTGGATTCAGGTCTGGACATTGACTTGGCCATTCTAACACCTGGATATGTTTATTTTTGAACCATTCCATTGTAGATTTTGCTTTATGTTTTGGATCATTGTCTTGTTGGAAGACAAATCTCCGTCCCAGTCTCAGGGTTTTTGCAGACTCCATCAGGTTTTCTTCCAGAATGGTCCTGTATTTGGCTCCATCCATCTTCCCATCAATTTTAACCATCTTCCCTGTCCCAGCTGAAGAAAAGCAGGCCCAAACCATGATGCTGCCCCACCATGTTTGACAGTGGGTATGGTGTGTTCAGGGTCATGAGCTGTGTTGCTTTTACGCCAAACATAACGTTTTGCATTATTGCCAAAAAGTTCAATTTTGGTTTCATCTGACCAGAGCACCTTCTTCCACATGTTTGGTGCGTCTCTCAGGTGGCTTGTGGCAAACGTTAAACAACACTTTGTATGGATATCTTTAAGAAATGGCTTTCTTCTTGCCACTCTTCCATAAAGGCCAGATTTGTGCAATATACGACTGATTGTTGTCCTATGGACAGTCTCCCACCTCAGCTGTAGATCTCTGCAGTTCATCCAGAGTGATCATGGGCCTCTTGGCTGCATCTCTGATCAGTCTTCTCCTTGTATGAGCTGAAAGTTTAGAAGGACGGCCAGGTCTTGGTAGATTTGCAGTGGTCTGATACTCCTTCCATTTCAATATTATCGCTTGCACAGTGCTCATTGGGGTGTTTAAAGCTTGGGAAATCTTTTTGTATCCAAATCCGGCTTTAAACTTCTTCACAACAGTATCTCGGACCTGCCTGGTGTGTTCCTTGTTCTTCATGATGCTCTCTGTGCTTTTAACGGACCTCTGAGACTATCACAGTGCAGGTGCATTTATACGGAGACTTGATTACACACAGGTGGATTGTATTTATCATCATTAGTCATTTAGGTCAACATTGGATCATTCAGAGATCCTCACTGAACTTCTGGAGAGAGTTTGCTGCACTGAAAGTAAAGGGGCTGAATAATATTGCACGCCCAATTTTTCAGTTTTTGATTTGTTAAAAAAGTTTGAAATATCCAATAAATGTCGTTCCACTTCATGATTGTGTCCCACTTGTTGTTGATTCTTCACAAAAAAATACAGTTTTATATCTTTATGTTTGAAGCCTGAAATGTTGCAAAAGGTCACAAAGTTCAAGGGGGCCGAATACTTTCGCAAGGCACTGTATTTTAGGTCAGAGTCAAGTCACAATAACACACACAGCCATTTTTCCAGCCAAAGGGAGCAGTCACAAAAAGCAGAAATATTGATAAAATTAATCACTAACCTTCATCAGATGACACTCATAGGACATCATGTTACACAATACATGTCTGTTTTGTTCGATAAAGTGCATATTTATATCCAAAAATCTCAGTTTACATTGGCGCGATACTTTCAATAATGTTTTGCTTCCAAAACATCTGGTGATTTTGCAGAGAGCCACAAATTTCCAGAAATAATCATAATAAACATTGATAAATGATACAAGTGTTATTCACAGAATTAAAGATGGACTTCTTCTTTATGCAACCGCTGTGTCAGATTTAAAAAAAACTTCACGGAAAAAGCACACCATGCAATAATCTGAGTACGGCGCTCAGAGACCAAACCAGCCAAAGAAATATCCGCCATGTTGTGGAGTCAACATTAGTTAGAAATAGCATTATAAATATTCACTTACCTTTGATGATCTTCGTCAGAATGCACTCCCAGGAATCCCAGTTCCACAATAAATGTTTGATTTGTTCGATAAAGTTAACCATTTATGTCCAAATTCCTCCTTTTTGTTAGCGCTTTCAACCCAGTAATCCATCTACATGAGGCGCGAGTACTAGGTCCAGACAAAGTCCAAAAGTTCCGTTACAGTCCGTTGAACCATGTCAAACGATGTATAGAATCAATCTTTAGGATGTCTTTAACATAAATCTTCAATAATGTTCCAACCGGAGAATTCCTTTGTCTGTAGAAAAGCAATGGAACGTAAGCTACCTCTCACGTGAACGAGCTTCACGAGTTTGTGGCCAGACCACTGACTCAAAGAGCCCTTATGAGCCCCTCCTTTACAGTAGAAGCCTCAAACAAGTTTCTAAAGACTGTTGATATCTAGTGGAAGCCTTGGGAAGTGCAATTTGACCCCATAGACACTGTATTCAATAGGCCAAGCGTTGAAAAACTACAAACCTCAGATTTCCCACTTTATGGTTGGATTTTTCTCAGGTTTTCGCCTGCCATGTGAGTTCTGTTATACTCACAGACATCATTCAAACAGTTTTAGAAACGTTCAAGTGTTTTCTATCCAAATCTAGCAGTTTACTCTGGGCACTCTTTTCGTCCAAACGTGAAAATGCTGCCCACTATCTCAAACAGGTTTTAATTTACTCTCATCTAAGGCAGTTGAAGAACATGTCATGTGAAAGCTTTATTAGTCTTTTGGTAGTGTGTTTTCCTATGTGTTTGGGTTGGAATCTGGTAGAGCTGTTTCTCTCCGGCTCTCTCCTTGAATAATAGTGAATTCCATTGAAGGAATAATAGGACATTCAATAGAAGGGAAGTGCAGTGGCATGTGTTCACGGATGCCAAGGAAGGCCAAGCTTCTCCATATAAATAAAATAATTATAAAAATGTATCTTTTGTTTCTCTGTTTCATAATTTTCCTTCAATTGGCAAGTGGCTTTCTCAACTGAGGAATCAGAGTGAGGAATCAGATCCCATGTATCTGATGCTATATGGTCAAAAAAAGAGTGACATCAGTGTCCGTGACGTGGCTGGTTTTTCCTATGTAGTCCGTGATTGTCTATATGACCCTGCCACATACATCTCCTGTCTGAGCTGTTGAATTGCGACTCCACTTAGTCCCTATACTGGCATTTTGCCTGTTTGATTGCCTTACAGAGGGAATAACTGGTTAAATGTGGTGGTTTGCGCTTTCAGTTTAGCGTGAATGCTGCCATCTATCCCCGTTTTCTGCAAATGGTAGGTTTTAATAATCACAGTGGGTACAACATCTCTTATACACTTCCTGATAAACTTAGTCACCGTATCCGTGTATTCGTCAATGTTATTGTCAGAGGCTACCCGGAACATATTCAGTCCGCATGATCAAAACAATCTTAAAGTGTTGATTCTGATTGGTCAGAACAACATTGAATAGTCCTTAGCACGGGTACTTCCTGTTTGAGTTTCTGCCTATAGGAAGGAAAAAGCTAAATGGAGTTGTGATCAGATTTGGGTAAGAACAAAGGATCAGATTTGGGAAAGTCTTATTCCTGTTTGTAATCCTAATAATGCTGCTGAGTTACCACCTCTCTGATATCTAAAAGTTATTCCTGGCTATATGTAATAACACAAAACATTTTCTGGGCTAATACTGTAAGAAATACACACAAAAAAATCTGCAAATTTGCTTAGGACCCAGATGCACGGCTGCCATTTCTATTGGCGCCATTTTCTGTGATTAGGCTATAACTGGCAATACAATGCAAATACATTTCTGAGAAACCAATAATATTACTACACAGATCACACGTAACATTAGCTAGCGAGCCAGCAAGCTGACATTCACTAGCTAGCTAACAGTACAGTTTAACTTGCAATGAAAACAACTTCCTAACAAAATTTGACATGTATAATACCTGAAAATGTAGCTAGACTCTTACCCATATACGCAGAGGAACGCTTCACGGCAGACTGCAACCACTTTCACTGAGTAAGACGTCCTGGGTTGTTTTCGTTTTGATTGTAGCGAAAAAATTATCAATTTAATCCATTTTGAATTCTGGCTATAGCACAACATAATGTGCAATTAGGGGGGGTATGAATATTTTCTAAATGCACTGTATGTGGTTGAATTTATTCTGCCACTCTGTGACACCTGTATTTTAGAACATTGTGGTATGGCATTATTGGCTTCATATCGGCTATCACAGTGCCTTAGAAATGCATTTTTAACAGAGCAAACAACACAATTGTCAAAACATATGTTGGAAAGAAATATATATCAGTTTGGCTTCCCCATTGATTTTGCCCACGCACCGCTACTGGGGAAGTGTTCTCTCATGTGTGTAGTATTTAGATGGTTAGCATTCCTCTCCTCTCATCCTTTTAGTATGTACAGTATAATGTTGAGTCGCTTACTAAGGTGTGTGTGTGTGTGTGTGTGTGTGTGTGTGTGTGTGTGTGTTGTGTTTCAGGATGTATCGAGCTGAGAAGCTGCCCAACACTAACCTGGTGTTTCTGATCACTGATGCCAAGACCACCTGTCTGTCCTGTGACCCCAGACCACTACGACAGGCAGAGCAACCATGTTTCCTTCCACACACACCCATACACATCCTATTGCAATCATTTTCTAGTCAGTATTACTGCTCGATTAAAACTTTTATTCTCATAGTATAAATTATTATGGAGCTGTGTATCTGAGTGGAACATCTGGAACCCATGTTGGGATCACTTTCAATCAGTGTAAAGTGTAAGTGTGTGTGTGCATGTCTACGAGATATATGTGTTTGGGGCTTTAGATCCCTGCTGATGTAAAGTGTCATCATTCCAGGTCAGAGAGGGTTCAAACAAAAGGCCTGTAGTTTACAGCTCAGTTTGAGGACAAACACACACTCATCCACACACACACAGCATACATTTAAAACATACACACTACACTCTATTGCACACGACTAAGAGGCTGTCCAATCACAGTGTCATGTTCAATCATAGGGGTGATCTTTATAATGGAATTGTTAAAGTGTAACACTCTTCCACACACAGGGTGATACACAGGTTAGTGTTTTTCGTTATGAATCTTGTTCTGGAGGCAGCTCTGCAGAGTGGTCACTAGCTGGCACTACTACAATGTCATACAAACTAACACTACTCTCAACCCTAACCTTAACCACATTGCTAACCCTAATGCCTAACCTTAAATTAAGATCAAAGCTATTTTTTCCCCCATACATTTTTACAAAAAGAGACTATTTTGACTTTGCATCCAGCCCATATAGTGGAAATCACTCAGTTCTGCCTCCAGGACAAGACTCCCAATAAACATCAACCTGCCGGTGATACGTATGAGCTTGTAAGGGAGTGTGTTAAAGATGTGATTTGAAGATGTATGTTTGACCAAGATGCGTCTGTATTTAAGATCAGAGTGTGTGTGTATATTTTTAAGGTTTGTGTTGCAGATTTGTTTGTGCGTTAGTATTTCCTTAGTGTGTGCGTGTGCAGCCCAAGGTCCAGATCGCTTTGAGCTAGCTCAGAACCCCAGGTACAGGAAAGGACCTGACGTGTGTTTTGACAACAACGTAGACGTAAGTCAAACACGTGCGCACACATATTTTATTTTCCTCTATCTCTCTCTCTCTCTTGCTCTCTCTCCCTCTTGATCTCTCTCTCTTTCCATTGTTTGGTTTGGATGTTCTTCATTGCCTGATTGCATTAATTGGTTTGTGTGTGTCTCTGGCCTGTCCCCTTCCTCATGTTGCTGCAGGAGTTGATGCTGGGCCCAGGGATATTTCCTGTCAATAAAAACTGAACTGAGACCTGTGTCTCTCCACCCCTGTTGATAGTCAGGTGTTACACACAGCAACTACTGACTGACCTATCTACTGATAGGCCTTAAACACAACCACTACTATCTATGTGTTAATAATGATGACCAGGATTCTAGTACTGTAGCTACTTCCTTCAAATAATTAAACACACTTGGATAATCCCAGAGCAAAAGGAAAATAAGGTACCAATACAGTATATCATGTAATTCTCTACCAGGTGAAAAGTGTACTGTAGAGTAAAAGAGATGTACTACCTGTTATAGACCTGTCACACACACAGGCCGGTAGTGATGTTTAGGGTGGCCTGGGAATGGAAGGCCGGTAGTGATGTTTAGGGTGGCCTGGGAATGGAAGGTACGGGTATTGTACAGCAGATGTAGATCTTCTATGGAGAGTGAAAGTAGGACTCTCTCCCCACAGCTGAACTATGGAAGTTGCTCTGCAGTCTATATTCCCTGTAAATAGAGGAAGTGCCAGATGGGTTTCCTGCCTTTGACGGTGTACAGTACTGTACGACACAAACACACACACACACACGAAGGCCAAGGGCACGCATGGATATCCTGAACACTGGCATCAAACAACATGAGGCTACACACACACACACACTGAACATTCTATAATGTTGCACCCTTCTGAACGCAAAAATGTATGTTGTCTATTATTTGCCAGCGTAATCTGAGTTTGAATTGTCTGATTGGTGCTTGTCTGATTAACGGATGTTGTGACCAACAGGAGGATGATTCTGACTGTGGGGGCGGGACCTCTCTAAGCCCCTCCCCTTGGCCCATGTTGGGACTCCAACTATTGCTGCTGTGGCTCCTCACTGGCCCCCGACACTCATGACACCTATACACACACACACACATCTCAACCATACAGTGTTTTAAATTGGACCGTTTTCTGACTCTCCATCTCCTGAATGTCATCACTGATCTGTACGCACTGCCAATATGGAAGAGAAGTCACTCTCCTGCTCTCCAATCATTCTCCAAAGCCGAAGGGGTGCTCTTTCCTCCCTCTCCTCTCTTCTCCACCATGTTGACTGAGCTATTCTATTATATGGTGTATTCTTTGGAGCTAACCAAACCCTTTAATTCGTCATCATAAATGTACTTATATGTTCTGGTTGGAGTAAGAGGGAGGTTGAGTGTCTGTCCTTTATAATTCACTGATACGAATGATTTAGGCTTAGTTTCTGTTGTTTATGATATTTATTATACTGTACAGTACAGAAAAAATATAATTATGAAGACAACAAAACCTGTAACTGAAATGGATAGCAAAGTTATTGATAATACTGTCACGTTCAGACCTTTATTTCCATGGTTTTGTCTTTATTTAGTATGGTCAGGGCGTGAGTTGGGTGGGCAGTCTATGTTTGTTTGTTCTATATTTTGGGTATTTCTATGTTTCGGCCTAGTATGGTTCTCAATCAGAGGCAGGTGTCATCAGTTGTCTCTCATTGAGAATCATACTTAGGTAGCCTGGGTTTCACTGTGTGTTTGTGGGTGATTGTTCCTGTCGCTGTGTTTGCACCAGATAGGACTGTTTGGGGTTTTCACATTTCTTGTTTTTGTAAGTTTGTTCATGTGAAGTGATTTATTAAAGCATGAATCAAAATAACCACGCTGCGCTTTGGTCCGCCTCTCCGTCAATGGAAGAAATCCCTTACAAATCCAACGATTTTGATTTACAGTTGAAGTCGGAAGTTTACATATACCTTTGCCAAATACATTTAAACTTTTTCACAATTCCTGACATTTAATCCTAGTAAATGTCCCTGTCTTAGGTAGTTAGGATCACCACTTTATTTTAAGAATGTGAAATGTCAGAATAATAGTAGAGCTGTTATTTCTTTCATCACATTCCCAGTGGGTCAGAGGTTTACATATACTAAATTAGTATTTGCTAGCATTGCCTTTAAATTGTTTAACTTGGGTCAAACATTTTGGATAGCCTTCCACAAGCTTCCCACAATAAGTTAGGTGAATTTTGGCCCACTCCTCCTGACAGAGCTGGTGTAACTGAGTCAGGTTTGTAGGGCTCCTTGCTCGTGCACGCTTTTTCAGTTATGCCCACGCTTTTTCAGTTCTGCCCACACATTTTCGATGGGATTGAGGTCAGGTCTTTGTGGTGGTCACTCCAATACCTTGACTTTGTTGTCTTTAAGCCATTTTGCCACAACTTTGGAAGTATGCTTTGGGTCATTGTCCATTTGGAAGACCCATTTGCGACCAAGCTTTAACTTCCTGACTGATGTCTTGATGTTGCTTCAATATATCCACGTAATTTTCCTCCCTCATGATGCCATCTATTTTGTGAAGTGCATCAGTCCCTCCTGCAGCAAAGCACCCCCACAACATGATACTGCCACCCCCGTGCTTCACGGTTGGGATGGTGTTCTTCGGCTTGCGAGCCTCCCCCTTTTCCTCCGAACATAACGATGGTCATTATGGCCAAACAGTTGTATTTTTATTTCATCAGACCAGAGGACATTTCTCCAAAAAGTATGATCTTTGTCCCCATGTGCAGTTGCAAACCGTAGTCTGACTTTTTTATGGCGGTTTTGGAGCAGTGGCTTCTTCCTTGCTGAGCGGCCTTTCAGGTTATGTTGATATAGGACTCGTTTTACTGTGGATATAGATACATTTGTACCTGTTTCCTCCAGAGTCTTCACAAGGTCCTTTGCTGTTGTTCTGGGATTGATTTGCACTTTTCTCACCAAAGTACGCTCATCTCTAGGAGACAGAATGCGGCTCCTTCCTGAGCGGTATGATGGCTGCATGTTCCCATGGTGTTTATACTTGCATAATATTGTTTGTACAGATACACATTGTACCTTCAGGCATTTGGAAATTGCTCCCAAGGATGAACCAGACTTGTGGAGGTCTCCAATTCATTTTTGAGGTCTTGGCTGATTTCTTTTGATTTACCCATGATGTCAAGCAAAGAGGCACTGAGTTTGAAGGTAGGCCTTGATATCAATCCACAGGTACACCTCCAATTGACTCAAATTATGTCAATTAGCCTATCAGAAGCTAATTCCATGACACAATTTTCTGACATTTTCCAAGCTGTTGAAAGGCACAGTCAACGAAGTATATGTATACTTCTGACCCAGTGGAATTGTGATACAGTGAATTATAAGTGAAATAATCTGTCTGTAAACAATTGTTGGAGAAATTACCCTTGTCATGCATAAAGTAGATGTCCTAACCGACTTGCCAAAACTATAGTTTGTTAACAAGAAATTTGTGGAGTGGTTGAAAAGCGAGTTTTAATGACTCCAACCTAAGTCTATGTAAACTTCCGACTTCAACTGTATTTATTTATTCATGCAGGTCAAACAGCAGTATGTGAATAGATCCAGTAGACTTGAGTAGGGTTCACTCAATAGAGAGCTGAAGAACACTGTCACCATTCCAGGAATGGGGATAGTTGACCCATGATAGATCTTTCTCTGCTAACATTCAGGGTCAAATCGTACTTTCATATCTTTATGGTCACGTTAGCAATCCTGGGGTACCAATCAGTGACCTAGGCCAATTACTTTCTAATACTTTTGGTGTGCTTTGTTTAGCTTCACATACAGGGTAGGCAGGTGTTTGCACTTTTGGAACTATTAAATGTGTTCCATTGCACCAGGCAAGCTATATTTAGTGCAACTCAAGTCTTTGGAAGTACAGTATGCATATGACCCAGGTCTGTATAGATACTGTATAGATACTGATACAGTATAACTTCATTTGATGCATCAGATTCCCAGTGCCTATGTAGCTTCAACATACCATTCATTTATCCAAAGTTATTCTTTGATGGATAGTCATTGGAATTATGTCCCAAAGTGTCCGTTGCATGCCGTACTGTATGCTATGTGTAGTCATAGAGCAGGAGCAGTAGCTCAGAGATATGTTTCTTATGTTCCGTAGCTAGCTGGTATCTACCTAGCCTGGGTGGCAGTCTGTTTCAGCTTCAGACTGGCAGCTAGGCTTGAACAATATGCTCCTGGAGTTAGTTAGTTAGTATCCCCAGACTCAGGATTTCAGGAACGCGAAAGACAGAAAAGCTTTCCAAAAGGCTTAAGTTGTTTCACAGACCCTGGTGAGCAGACAACTGGAGAATGATATCAGCATATCTAAAGACTGTTTCTTTCTTATCTTCTTCTTGTTCCTCTTCTGCTTGTTTCTTCTTTGTGTTGCTTTCTAAAATCTGTAAACGAGAGTTAAGTTCTCAGTTACACATTACAAAACCGCAGCACTGTAACCCTAACCCAAAATTAAGTACTTACTGTATGATAGTTGACAATACTGTCCCTTCTGCCATGGCCATCTAGTGACCACCAGATTTGGAGCATTCAGGATCATGTCTGTTTATTGGAGTAGCGTGTTGATGTGTGTATAATGCCAACGGCATAATGTAGCCATGGAATGGGCATGTCCCTGGAGTATCTCTGATTGTGCTTTAATACATTACTTACTATTTTGTGGAACTTGACTAGCCTGATACAATTTTATATATATTTGTACAATAATTACATTTAGTGCATAAAAAAGAAACAGAAGAAAAATGGAAAATAATGTTCATAACATGGTGTTGATTCTTGTGCAAATATATATTCACAATAAAAGTGTATTATTGTTATGGTCTATTCATTCAACAAGCGACTATTTATGGACATCCAACTTGGCATGAAATGACTGCTTACTGTTTGAGGCTCCTCTGTTCTCACAAGCAATAATGAAATCATATTTTTTACATTTTAGTAGACACTCTTATCCAGCGCAACTGGGGTTAAGTGCCTTGCTCAAGGGCACATCAACAGGTGTTTCACACAGTCAGCCCTGGAATTTCAACCAGCGACCTTTTGGTTACTGGCCCAATGCACTTAACCGCTAGACTACCTGTCAGTTAATAATGAAGGTCACTGTATGCAATTATAACCACTAATCTCTGCCATCTAGCAGTGTTTGGTTTAGTATCATATGGTACTGACAGACATGAAATGACCATGGTGGTCTAGTTAACAGACAAAACAAATATGTTCTTGTGCTCTCCAGCACACTGGTAATGCATTTTTCAAAATGCAATGTTCCCCATATTGCTCAGATTATCTGAAAGAGCAATATGTTATTATGCAACCATTAGTTACGGCGAGTCTGCCTATGACATACCTTTTGTGTATTATTCTTCAAGGCTTGGGATTCATTATGACAACTTTAATTTCCATACATTTTCTCTGAATGATAATTAGACTGTATAACTACTGGATTCCCTAACTGTTGATACATCATGCTTCTAGTCATAGTACAAGGGTTCTCACTGTGAATAACCTGGTTCCAATGGGACATTATTGAACCACAAAGTGACCCACACTCTAAAAGGCCTGAAAACTCTCATATTACCATTACGTAATGGGATATTATGGATGCAAATTTTGTGTATAATGTGCTATTGGAGAAAGATAGTGTATATGCCTTCTCCTTCCTTTAAGCAGAATGATTTTCCTAATATCTAAGTATATTGTGATGTGAGTGCTGCTTTATGTGCCACACATACATACAGTACACAGCATTACAGAGGACAGGCATGCTTGCAGACGAAAGCCAGGGAGATGTGTAGTGACAGAGCATGTCCCCTGTACCAGACTGTGTCCCCACTCTCCTGACAGGGGGATTCACAGAGACAGGCCTGGCCTCTTTTCTGATCTGGTCTTTCTTACAGACCAGATGTCAGCATCACAGCTCTGACAGGACACAGTGCTGTTAGGTTTATGTTGTTGTTTATCTGATGTTATCTTTGGATGGATGCAACCACAGCTCATTTTAAGAGCTTTGTGTTTGTTATACTGGGCAACAAAACCTCAAAAGGATCACGTTGGGCTGTACTGGGGGTCTTGTTGTTTTGTCTATGTGTGAAGGGATGGTTACACTGTAAAACCATGAAGCACTGTAAACGTCAGTGTTTAAAACTTAAACATTAGGCATTTAGATTTGTGTTCTCATCTTAAACACAGGTGTTGAGAATGCAAGATTAAACATGATAGTCAGCTTTTTCCAGTCAGTTTAAAAACAGGAGAACACATACAGTTGAAGTCGGAAGTTTACATACACCTTAGTCATTTAAACTCAGTTTTTCACAGCTCCTGACATTTAATTAATCCAAGTAACAATTCCCTGTCTAAGGTCAGTTAGGATCACCACTTTATTTTAAGAATGTGAAATGTCAGAATAATAGTAGAGAATGATTTATGTCAGCTTTAATTTCTTTCATCACATTCCCAGTGGGTCAGTAGCTTACATTCTACCAAATACTAATTAAGTGTATTGCCTCAATTGTTTAAATTGGGTCAAACGTTTCGGGTAACCTTCCACAAGCTTCCCACAATAAGTTGAGTGAATTTGTCCCATTCCTCCTGACAAAAATGATGTAACAGAGTCAGGTTTGTAGGCCTCCTTGCTCGCACATGCTTTTTCAGTTCTGCCCACAAATTTTCTATAGGATTTAGGTCAGGGCTTTGTGATGGCCACTCCAATACCTTGACTTTGTTGTCCTTAAGCCATTTTGCCACAACTTTGGAAGTATGCTTGGGGTCATTGTTCATTTGGAAGACCCATTTGCGACCAAGCTTTAACTTCCTGACTGATGTCTTGAGATGTTGCTTCGATATATCCACGTAATTTTCCTCCCTCATGATGCCACCTATTTTGTGAAGTGCATCAGTCTCTCCTACAGCAAAGCACCCCCACAACATGATGCTGCCACCCCCGTGCTTCACAGTTGGGATGGTATTCTTCGGCTTGCAAGCTTCCCCCTTTTCCTCCAAACATAATGATGGTTCCATTTTTGTTTTAATATCTATAGTTTTCCATGCATATTGATTGAGTAATTTATCTTATACTATACAAAGATAAATAAATAACGTTTTTCTAACGCTAATTTAATCTGTAAGGGGTTGGATTTATTGCACTTGTTACTGAGATGGTTGTTCCAGTTTATATGATTTTGGTAGTCTTTATAGTTATTATTTTACAACAGCAGTCATGCCTAGTGCAAGTTATGGGTGATAACATATAAAAATGGTTGAATACTCTCCTTCTTGCTGGATTCTGATGGAAACTATTAATCACTTCACGGACCTGTGACTTGAAGGTCTGTTGTTGCACATGAGCCAGTGATTTCAGACCACATTGTAGAGGATAACTAGGCTGTAACTGAAGGCCTTATGAAATGTGTAATATGTTTTCATAAAGGGTTTTCTTTTAATTGAAACACATTCATTTAGGCAGTCACTTGGTGAAAACTAAATTAACAGAAAGTTATTAAGTGCAATAATCATATGTCTGTCACTAACAAACACAGCTGATCATATTTATGAAGATTTTACCCTATCATGGAGAGATGTACTGCTTGGATTCTCTCCCTACGATATAAATATTTTTTTATATAATTAATTTCAATATAATTTTGGATAAATGTAACATTATTTGAAAGACAATAAAAAAAAATATTTTAGAATTATATATGTGTGTATATCCCTTAAAGTAGAACTGACAACATTTTAGAAATGTGAAATCTTATTTAATCTATTCATATACACCGCCAGGAGAAATGTGTCACCTCATTTTTTATTATTATCTGCAAGCACATAAATATGGTAATGTTCACATTTTCATAATTTTTTTGAGATACGTAATTCTCACATTCTAAGGCATTTGTGAGAATTCTATAGCAATATAGAAAGGGAAAGCGACCGTGTGTTTGTACAATTAATAAACACTGCAGTAAATAACACCTAATAAAAACATCTGTCTCATCCAGGACCAGAGTCTACGCAGACCGTTGCGCCATAGTCAATCAGAGCTACAGTAGGCCTTTATGCCAATGAGCCTTTAGCCGCACGGTAACTTTGTGATGAAACGTAGAAGCAACAGTAACTTTTCATACTTTGGTCATCATACTTTTATCAGGTTTCATCCATATATCATCCAATTACATGACAAACATGTTTTTGACTGTTTAT
This sequence comes from Oncorhynchus masou masou, assembly GCF_036934945.1. Classification (NCBI taxonomy): domain Eukaryota; kingdom Metazoa; phylum Chordata; class Actinopteri; order Salmoniformes; family Salmonidae; genus Oncorhynchus; species Oncorhynchus masou. The sequence goes on along the minus strand of NC_088242.1, from coordinate 69,036,405 downwards.
TACCTCTCAAACCTAAATGCCTTGTGTTAAAAAAACAACATGTTAATAATGTGTTAAGTGTTACAGCGTATAAACATGTTATGGTGTTTACAATCTAAACACTGACACATTTTCATTGACATTCTAAATGCCTTGACGCTTTTTACCTCTTAAAGTCTAAGCCTTTTGGGAAAAGTGTTTAGTTATGTGTTCAGATCCTAAACACTTGGTTTTACAGTGTAGACTGGGGGGGGGTCTGTGTGTAATGTGATATCCTTTTCTGTAGTGATGGGGGTCTTAGCTGTTGCCATGGCTGCCATCTTCTCACATGCCAGTGCTAAGCATTAACAGATAATGAGAATAAGGGATAAAGAGAGGGGGGGTGAAGGAATTACCTCATCAACTTCATAAATGGTCACAGTAAAAAACACGTATTTCTGAATGAAGTAACATTACCCCAAATAAAAAGTGTCCACATAAAGAGTCAGCACACTGCAATGTGTATCTGAGTTGTGATATACGGAATGTAGGAACTATGATGTTCAACTGAGAGAAAGACAAGCTCAATCTCCGCACTAAGCATTGACCATTGATATTGTAATTTGATCCTCATTAGTAAAACAGGCCACAACCACCCTAAGGCCAAAACTAACATGAACCTAACTGTAACCATACGGCCATTAGACCTAGCCTGTATAAACATCTCTTATCAAGTGGCTCTAATTTAGTTGACCTTTGACCTTCATTCAAATTGGTTGTAGATTAGTTCTTCCAGTCAGAGCAATGAGGGGGGTGGGGGGAGTTGTTCCCGTAAGCAGGGTCCAGAGCAGGATAGAATATAACATTATAGAATAGAATGGATCACCACTTATTGAACATAGTTAACATTAAATGTAAGGGTATTTTGCTCTCTACTTTAATCAAAGAGGGCTCCCTTCACATTGCTACGTGTGAGGTGAGCATATTGGACGCAGCGTATGAGCTGTCACCATCTATTATCCCTAACACCATCCCTTTAGGAATTTATGGTTCAGCTTAAGCCTCTGCACACATTCAGAGACCACAGGCTTTGCCAAAACCTTAAACCTGACCACATAATCACTTGCTCTTACTCTCTTTTGCTTCGTCCATGCTTTCTTCTCACCCTCTTCCTCCCTCTCTTAACCCAGAATTTAGCCACACCCTGGATGTCCCAGCATGAATTTACAATCAGTCAACAATAAATCCCAACATTCCCCAGTATTCCTTCTATCCTTCTGTGAGGGCTGGAATTACAGTCAACATTCCCAACTTGACTTACAGGACCAGCGGTCAGTGGAAAACAGAGAACTCTCTCCAGGTGAGTATTCTCAGTGGCACAATGAGTGGAGTTGATCTCTGCATTTCCAATCTGTTTGGAATGGGGCCCAAGCACTCTCTGTACTACATGATGACTAGCTGTAAGTTTGGCCATTACTGTACAAAAACACACAAACTGTAATGAGTGATCTGTTGGTGGTTTAAGGTACATGGCAGTCATCATAGTTTAGTGGTCTGCCTCTGGCTGTAAAGGCCAATTAGATTCCCACTGAACACAGACAAACATGAGACTGAACAATGCTTGTGTAGAGGGGGGTGCAAGTGTATGTAGTAGCTAGATCTTTCCCAGCTTATACATGCTTCATCAAATGGTAATATCACACACACAGGGACATAAGAGAGGGGTGCACAACCAAAAGCAGGTGTGTGTGAGACCCCACCTGCACCTTGTCTTCTAAATACACATATCAGCTCTGACACAAGCAAAACCACAAACACACACATGCACACACATGGTGAGAAAACTGCTTGACCAGATAGAGCTATTTCTCTCTTTCTCCCTCCACAGCAGTGTCCACCAGACAACATAGGCTGATTGTTACCTCATAAGAACAGGCCATTGTGAAATAGAAGTAAGGAAGTATTATAGTGGTAGAAATGATCCCAGTTATTAGTCACCAAAGTCACATTTTGAGGAGACTAGGTATAGACACACCCATTTGGAATGTTATAACAATCTTTATCAGCTAGCAAAACAATAGTGGAAAAAAAAGATGTCTTTCCTCTTCAAGTGTAATGGTCTTTTATGTCAAATGGGACCTATTCTGTGTGTGTGTGTGTGTGTGTGTGTGTGTGATGTGTATGTATTGTACGTTGAAGGATGTGTGTCTTAAACAGTTATGGTTAGTGTGATATACAAAAGCACATGGTTTTCTACTCGGGGATTGTTTCACATCAACACCCATAAACACAGGAGATGAAGGATAAACACTAGTCTGAAAGAGAGATAAGGTGTGTCATTGGGTGTGTACACGTGTATGCTTGCGTGCATGTATGTGTGTATCTGGCAGATTGAAAAGGAGCTGCTGTATTTCATTGGGGAGTGTGTGACACACAGCAGAACCACCTAAGGTCGATGTCTGCACATTGGCTGCATCTCAATCCAAAGGCTAGACTATTATGCCCACATTCATGTTTTGCTCTAGGATGCCCACAGTACCAGTCAAAAGTTTGGACACCTACTCATTCCAGGGTTTTTCTTTATTTTTACTATTTTTTACATTGTAGAATAATAGTGAAGACATAAAAACTATGAAATAACACATATGGAATCATGTCATGTGTGACTTGATAAAAGTTTATTTGTGGAATTTCTTTCTGTCTTAATTTGTGTTTGAGCCAATAAGTTGTGTTGTGACATGGTATAGGTGGTATACAGAAGATAGCCCTATTTGGTAAAAGACCAAGTCCAAATTATGGCAAGAACAGCTCAAATAAGCAAAGTGAAATGACAGTCCATCTTTACTTTAAGACATGAAGGTCAGTCAATGCGGAACATTTTAAGAAATTTTATTCAATTGCAGTCGTAAAAACCATCAAGCGCTATTATGAAACTGGCTCTCATGAGGACCGCCACAGGAAATGATGACCCAGAGTTACCTCTGCTGCAGAGGAGTTACGAGCCTCAGAAATTGCAGCCCAAATAAATGCTTCACAGACTTCAAGTAACAGACACATCTCAGCATCAACTGTTCACAGGAGACTGCGTGGATCAGGCCTTCATGGTCAAATTGCTACAAAGAAATTACTACCAAAGGACATCCAATAATAAGAGGAGACTTTCTTGGACCAAGAAACATGAGCAATGGACATTAGACCACTGGAAATCTGTCCTTTGGTCTGTTGAGTCAGATTTGAGATTTTCAGTTCCAACCACTGTCTTTGTGAGATATTTTGATTTGTTTAACACTTTTTTGGTTAATGCATGATTCCATGTGTTATTTCATAGTTTTGATGTCATAACTATTATTCTACAATGTAGAAAATAGTAAAAATAAAGAAAACCCCTGGAATTAGTAGGCGTGTCCAAACTTTTGACTGGTACTATATATATGGAGACTGTTTAGTGCTAACATCTTTTTTTATCCTTTATTTAACAAGGTAAGTCAGTTAAGAACAAATTCAAATTCTTATTTACAATGACGGCCTTCTTTTTGTTGAGTTTAGTCACATAAATTCTCAATTTACAGTAAGTAAGCCAGTCAGATGTACAGCCAGAGTTATTAGCCACTCCTTTTGCCCCATCTCTTTCAACCATACAGTTTTTCAATTCTTCATCAATCCATGGAGCCTTAACCGCTCTAACAGTCAGTTTCTTAACAGGTGCATGTGTATCAATAACTGGAAGAAGAAATTTCATAAATTCATCAAGTGCAGTGTCTGGATGCTCCTCATTAATCACATCAGACCAACAAATATTTTTAGCATCATCCACATAAGATTCACAGCAAAATATTTTGTATTTTGGCTCTGAATAGATACATCAACTCCTCCCCATAAGCATTTATGTCTCTTCTATAGATGTTATATCCTTGTATTGCTACTGATGTATCATTAAATTAATTATCTAAGTGAGCATCAGAAATGGCTAATATATGAATGTTATCTGATGTTAGCAAGTTATTGATTTCATGAATCTTATTTCTAAGGCTACATATATTAATATGGGCTATTTTCAGCCCTTTCTTGGGTAGCTTATCAGAGATAGACATAATGTTGAAAAGCGCAGACAAAGCAAGAGAAAAAATATATACATTCAGCATTGGTGTGTGTGTGTGCTGCGGGGTTGAGGCTACGAACCCATAGGGTTGGCTCTCTCATCCCTTCCAGGCTTCTGTGAGGGAGGGTGGACAATGAGCCTGTCGTAGCGGACCCATGTCCCCATGCGCTCTGGCAGCTTTCATGCCTGGGATCAGTTCTTTCCACTTCTGGCGTACAGGTCCTGGACTCTGGTCAGGTCGTCCATTCTTTTATTAGTAGAATCCACAAGTATTTGGACAAAACACTTTAACCTCTCTGGTACAAGTGGGACGGTAGCGTCCCACCTTGACAACAGCCAGTGAAATTGCAGGGCACCAAATTCAAAACAACAGAAATCCCATAATTAAAATTCCTCAAACATACAAGTATTATACAACATTGTAAAGATAAACTTCTTGTAAATCCAACCACAGCGTCCGATTTCAAAAAGGCTTTACTGCGAAAGCACACCATGTGATTATGTTAGGTCAGCACCTCGTCACAGAAAACCATACAGCCATTTTCCAACCGAGGAGAGGGCTCACAAAAGTCAGAAATAGCGAGTAAATTAATCACTAACCTTTGATGATCTTCATCAGATGGCACTCATAAGACTTCATGTTAAACAATACATGTACGTTTTGTTCAATAAAGTTCATATTTATATAAGAGTATTGATAGAGTATTGCAACATTTTCACAAAAACTAGAAAAGCATTCAAATAAAATCATTTACCTTTGAAGAACTTCAGATGTTTTCAATGAGGAGACTCAGTTAGATAGCAAATGTTCAGTTTTTCAAAGAAGATTATTTGTGTAGGACAAATTGCTCCGTTTTGTTCATCACGTTTGGGTAAGAAAAACCCCCGAAAATTAAGTCATTACAACGCAAACTTTTTCCCAAATTAACTCCATAATATCGACAGAAACATGGCAAACGTTGTTTAGAATCAATCCTCAAGGTGTTTTTCACATATCTATCGATGATAAATCATTCGTGGCAGTTGGCTTTCTCCTCTGAAGCAAATGCGCATGGAGCTGGAGATTACGCAATAATTTCGGAGGAGGACACCGGGCGGACACCTGGTAAATGTAGTCTGTTATGGTCAATCTTCCAATGATATGCCTACAAATACGTCACAATGCTGCAGACACCTTGGGGAAACGACAGAAAGTGCAGGCTCATTTCTTGCGCATTCACAGCCATATAAGGAGACATTGGAACACAGCGCATTCAAAATCTGGACCATTTCCTGTATGAAATTTTATCTTGGTTTCGCCTGTAGCATTAGTTCTGGGGCACTCACAGATAATATCTTTGCAGTTTTGGAAACGTCAGAGTGTTTTCTTTCCAAAGCTGTCAATTACATGCATAGTCGAGCATCTTTTCGTGACAAAATATCTTGTTTAAAACGGGAACGTTTCTTATCCAAAAATTAAAAGAGCTCCCCCTATCTCGAAGACGTTAATGCAACCGCTGTGTCAGATTTCAAAAAGGCTTTACGGTGAAAGCACACTTTGCGATTATGTTAGGTCCTTTTTTCCAAAAATATTATTTTTGTAGGCGAAATAGCTCCCGTTTCTTCATGCATGGCTGAGAAATCGACCGGAAAATGCTACAACTATAACGCCAAACTTTTTTCAAAATTTGCTCCATAATATCGACAGAAACACGGCAAACGTTGTTTAGGATCCATCCTCAAGGTGTTTTTAACATATATATTTAATAATATATCCGTCGAGGCAATTGGTTTCTCATAAGAAGCGATTGGAAAAATGGCTACCTCAGTATTTTTACGCATGGTTTTCTGCGGGAGACACCATGTGACCACATGCTATATATGGTCCCTTACAGCCATTCTTCAATGGAAATGCCTAAAAAGACGTCACAATGCTGTAGACACCTTGGGGAATACGTGGAAAACGTAAGCTCATTCATAGCTCATTCACAGCCATAAAAGGAGTCATTGGCATGAGGCGGTTTTAAGAAATGTGGCACTTCCTGGTTGGATTTTTATCTGGGTTTCACCTGTAACATCAGTTCTGTGGCACTCATAGACAATATCTTTGCAGTTTTGGAAACGTCAGAGTGTCTTCTTTCCAAAGCTGTCAATTATATGCATAGTTGAGCATATTTTCGTGACAAAATATCTTGTTTAAAACGGGAACGTTTTTCATCCAAAAATTAAAATAGCGCCCCCTAAATCCAAGAGATTAAACAGTTTTGGACACATTAAAGTGTTTTCTATCCAAATCTACTAATTATATGCATATCCTAGCTTCTGGGCCTAAGTAGCAGGCAGTTTAATTTGGGCACGCTTTTCATACGAAATTCTGAATTGCAATTTTCCTGAATGAGTGAGCGTTTATGTGGAAAGAATTAGCATTTCAATTGTTATAATTATCAACTCTGAAGTGACTCCCCCACTCCCCTTTTGTCTAACAAGCCGCCATGCCGGTTTAGCCCACTAGGGCACATCCGCTATCATTTCTTTGTAAACATATCTATTTTGTTTGTTTGTGTTATGCATTTCTGTGAATTACTTAGTTCGTAAATAAATGTTTTAAGACAATTGATGTATGGATGACTCAGTGAAGACTGGGTTCGTGCAGTCATTTACAATATTTGGAATGAGACTAACGTGAGGTAAAGAAGAATTCATTAATCAGAAGTCTATTGATCAGATATGAAAATATCTGAAAGTTATATTAGGAAAATTATAACTTTATAATTCAAATATTTTCCTTGGTGCCCCGACTTCTTAGTTAATTACAATTACATGATTAATCAGTTTAATCGCGTAATAGTAATTACAGAGAGTTATTTGATAAATATCAATCTTCAGTTTAAAGACAGTAGCTACCAAGAACTTTCCAATATACTTTTAAACAACAAACTTTGCAAACAAACAAAACTGAGCTCTTCCTCATTCTGCGTTGAATCTTTTTTTCATCAGACCAGGGAATCTAGTTTGTCATGGTCTCAGAGTCCTTAACCTCTTGAATCTAGGGGGCACTCTTTTCATTTTTGGAAGAATAACGTCCCCAAAGTAAATTGGCTATTTTGTCAAGACAAGATGTGAGAATATGCATATATTTGACATCTTAGGATAAAAAACACTCTAAAGTTTCCAGAACTGTAAAAATATTGTCTGTGAGTGTAACATAACTGATATTGAAAGAAAAATCCAATCAGGAAGGGACTCTTATTTAGAAAGCTCTGCGTTACTATGCATCCCTATTGAACAGTGAATGAGATATCAACCAGATTTATTTTTCTATGGCTTCCCTAATGTGTCTAGTGTCACAATACATAGTTTTAGGCTTTTATTTTGAAAAATGAGCCTGAACGTCAACATTGCGTCAGTGGTCAGCTGAAGTCTCTCAGAGTGTTTTGTGCGTAAAGGACAAAAGCGGCCATTGTTTCTCTCTTTCCTACTAAGAAGCCACCAGTCCCGGTTGATATATTATCGAATAGATATTTGAAAAACACCTTGAGGATTGATTATAAACAACGTTTTCCATGTTTCTGTCGATATTATGGATGTTACGTTGTCGTGACCGCAATTTTCGGTCGATTTCTCAGCCAAACGTGAAGAACAAACGAAGCTATTTTGCCTACAAAAATAATATTTTTGGAAAAAAGGAACATTTGCTATCTAATTTGGAGTCTCGTGAGTGAAAACATCCGAAGCTCATCAAAGGTAAACGATTTAATTTGATTGCTTTTCTGATTTTCGTGACCAGGTTGCCTGCTGCTAGCTAGGCATAATGCTATGCTATGCTATCAATAAACTTACACAAATGCTTGTCTTGCTTTGGCTGTAAAGCATAATTTCAAAATCTGAGATGACAGGGTGATTAACAAAAGGCTAAGCTGTGTTTCAATATATTTCACTTGTGATTTTCATGAATAGGAATATTTTCTAGGTCACGACAACGCCAAAACATATTCCAAATTAGCTCCATAATATGGACAGAAACATGGCAAATGTTGTTTATAATCAATCCTCAAGGTGTTTTTCAAATATCTATTCGATAATATATCAACCGGGACAATTGGTTTCTCAGTAGAAGCTATTGGAATAATGGCTACCTCTGTATTTTACGCGAGAATTTCTCTGGGAGCATCAGGTGACCACTTGCGCAATGAAGCCACCTACAGGTATTCGTCAACATAAATGTGTAAAACTACGTCGCAATGCTTTAGACACCTTGGGGAATACATAGAAAGCGTAATCTGGTTGATAGGGCATTCACAGCTCAATAGGGATGCATCGGAATGCAGGGCTTTCAAAAGATGAGTCACTTCCGGATTGGATTTTTCTCAGGCTTTCGCCTGTAACATCAGTTCTGTTATACTCACAGACAATATTTTTACAGTTTTGGAAACTTTAGAGGGTTTTCTATCCTAATCTGTCAATTATATGCATATACTAGCATCTTGTCCTGACAAAATATCCTGTTTAATTTGGGAACGTTATTTTTCCAAAAATGACAATACTGCCCCCTAGTACCAACAGGTTTTAATTAAGGAAGTCCATGATCCAGTTGCAGAGAGGATCCTGGTGTTAAACGCTGAGCTGTAGTCAATGAACAGCATTCTCATGTCAAAATGTATTTTATCTAGGTCGGTGAGTGCAATGTGGAGTGCAATTGAAATTGCGTCATCTATGGATCTGTTGGGCCAGTATGCAATTTGGAGTGGGTCTAGCGTGTCTGGGATGATGTTACCAGCCTCTCAAAGCACTTCATTACTACAGATGTGAGTGCTACAGAGCGGTTGTAATTGTGGCATGAAACCTTAGAGTTATTGGGAAAAGGAATGATGGTGTCACACCCTGATCTGTTTCACCTGTCTTTGTGATTGTCTCCACCCCCTTCCAGATGTCGCCCATCTTCCCCATTATCCCCTGTGTATTTATACCTGTGTTCTCTGTTTGTCTGTTGCCACTTCGTTTTGTTTGTCATCCAGCGTTTTGTGTCTCAGCTCTTGTTTTTTCCAGTCTCTCTTTTTCTCCCCCTTCCAGCTTTTGACCCTTGCCTGTCCTGACTCTGAGCCCGCCTGCCTGACCACTCTGCCGGCCCCTGACCCTGCCGACTTGCACCTTTGCCCCACCTCTGGATTATTGACCTCTGCCTACCCTGACCCTGAGCCTGCCTGCCGTCCGGTTCCATTGCCCCACTTCTGGTTTTCTGACCCCTGCCTGCCTTGACCTGTCTATTGCCTGCCCCTGTTGGATTATTAAACCATTGTTAATTCGACGAGTACTCCGGTGGGAGCGAGTACTCTGGTGGGCCATATGGAGACCTTTTCTGCTTCCTTTACTCGCACCCCTTTCATGTCATTCTGCTGTGGGGAAACCAGTCCAAATCTCTCCGGGTCCTCATTGAGTCTGAGGCCGATGAGAGCTTTTTGTACGTCACACTGGCTTCCGAGCTGAACATCCCCACTCAGCCCCTCTCTGTTCCCATGCATTTTAGAGTGCTGGACGTGCGCTCTATACGTCAGGTCACCCTTAACACCACTCCCACCAACCTACGTGTGTCAGGGAATCACAGCAAGATCATCCTTCCCACCTCGTGCCTGGTGACAGCACTCAGCTGGGGTATAGGGAAACAGGTCCGAGAAGCGCAGTGGTCCCAGCTGAACCCTGGGGGGACCATATAACCGGATGTTTGTGCCTGACGCTGTCTGCTCTGCGGTCCTGGAGTGGGCCCATTCCTCCAGGCTTGCCTGTCACCTGGGCTCTCGTCGGATCCTGGCCTCCGTGCGACAACGCTTTTGGTGGCCTACTATGGTTCCAGAGGTTGCCAGGTTTGTCGCCACCTGCACAGTCTGCGCACAGAACACGACTCCTCGGCAAGCTCCGACTGGTCTTCTCCAACTACTGCATGTCCCTAATCGTTCGTGGTCCCATATATCCCTGGATTTTGTCCCGGATCTCCCCCTGTCTGAGGGCAACACACCATCCTGACTTTGGTCGACCGATTTTCCAAAGTGGCCCATTTCATTCCACTCCCCAAAATACCCTCAGCCAAGGAGACGGCCCAGCTTATGGTGCAGTACGTCTTCCTGATCCACAGACTCCCAGTGAACAATGTCTCCGGCCCAGGGTCCACAGTTCTCGTCCCAGTTCTGGAAGGCGTTCTGTATGCTCATTGCGTCATTGGCCAGCCTGTCCTCCAGATTCCACCTCCTTGTCCAACGGCCAGTCGGAACCAACCAACCAGGACTCTTCGCTACCTTGTCTCTGCCAACCCTACCACCTAGAGTCAGCAACTGGTATGGGTTGAGTGCGCTCACAACACCCTTCCTTTCTCTGCCACATGTCTCTTGCCCTTCGAGTGTTCCTTGGGATATCAGCCTCCACTCTTCCCTGATCAAGAGGAGGAAGTTAGCAATCCCCCTGCACAGATGTTCATCTGCTGCTGTCGCCGTACCTGGAAGAAATCCCAGGCCACTCCATTGAAGACCACTTCCAAGTATAGGCGACAAGCGGATCGCCACAGGACCCTGGCTCCACACTATCAGCTCAGGCAGAGGGTATGGCTCTCCTCCCAGGACCTGCCCCTCCGGGTGGAGTTCCGTAAACATTTCATCGGCCCGTTCCCCATCTCTAGGGTCCTCTGTATTCATCCTACTTTCCTTGTGTCTAGGATTAAGCCCATGTCTCACAGTCCTTTGTCTTCAGTTTCCAGGCCCTGATGGCCATCCAGGGTACACGGTGAGAAGCCTCCTGAGTGTTCAACCACGGGGCAGGAGTTTCGAGTACCTGGTTGACTGGGAGGGTTATTGCCCAGAGGAGAGGTGTTGGGTCCCCGCTAGAAACATCCTGGACCCAGCCCTCATCGATGACTTCCACCACCGGCACCCCGGTCAACCAGGTAGGACGCCAGGTGGCACCCCGAGAGGGAGGGGTACTGTCACACCCTGATCTGTTTCACCTGTCTTTGTGATTGTCGCCAGCCCTCTCCAGGTGTCGCCCCACTTTCCCATTATCCCCTGTGTATTTATACCTGTGTTCTCTGTTTGTCTGTTGCCAGTTCGTCTTGTCAAGTCAACCAGCGTTTTTTGTGTCTCAGCTCTTACTTTTCCAGTCTCTTTTTTTCTCGCCCTCCTGGTTTTGACCCTTGCCTGTCCTGACTCTGAGCCCGCCTGCCTGAACACTCTGCCTGACCCTGACCCTGAGCCTGCCGACCTGCACCTTTGCCCCACCTCTGGATTATTGACCTCTGCCTACCCTGACCCTGAGCCTGCCTGCCGTCCGGTACCGTTGCCCCACCTCTGGTTTTCTGGCCCCTGCCTGCCTTGACCTGTCTATTGCCTGCCCCTGTTGGATTATTAAACCATTGTTAATTCGGCGTTGTCTGCATCTGTGTCTTAACTTCATACCTGATAGATGGTGGTAATTTTCTGTTCTGCGCATGGTGATGACCTGATAAATGACTTTACTCACATCAGCTCGGACATCGAGGCGTGATGTTGTTATTGTCGAAGTATGCATAACATGCATTGAGTTCATATGGTAGGGACGCATCGTGGGGCAGCTAAAGGCTATGTCTTCTTTTGTAATACATAATGGATGGTAGTCCCTGCCACATATGGCGGGCAATCTTAGCCTGTGTAATATGATTCCACCTTATTCCTATTTTGTCCTTTTGCTCATTTGATGACTCTGCTGAGGTCATAGTGGGACTTCTTGCACTTGTTCCTGTCCTCAGCTGTAGCCTCACGGTTGTCTGCTATAGTCCTGTGTGCAGTAGCCATGTCCTTAAATTTAGCACCAACCTCTGTGTTAATCCAGGGCTTTTGATTTGGGAAGCAGCAAACCTTCACTATGGGGACAAAGTTGCTGATGCATTTCCTAATGAAGCCGATGAAGGAGGTGGTTAGATCGTCAATGTTATTGGTAGAGTCTTAAAACATATTCCTATCAGCGATAGCAAAACAGTCCTGTCACATAATCTCTGATTCTGGTGACCATTTCTCGATGGAGCGAGTCATAAGTACTTCCTGTTTGAGCTTCTGCTTGTAAACAGGAAGCAGGAGTACAGAGTCATGATCTGTTTTGCCAAATGGCAGACGACAGAGGGCCTTGTATGCTTGTTTGTTGGTAGAGTAACAGTGGTCTAGGACTTTATCGCCCATAGTGGCAAGGGAGATGTGTTGAATTAAAATCGCTGGCAACCAGAAAAGCAGCCTCTGTATGTAAGGTTTCCTGCTTTTTTTATAGCCTCCTACAGTTCGTTAAGTGCTAGTTTGTTATTTTTATTGTCCTGAGGTGGAATGTATACAACTGTCAATAAAAGCTGAAAACTCCCTCTGGAGGTAGAAGGGTCGGCATTTGACCATCAGGTATTCCAAGGTGGGTGAACAATGGGTTGTTGACACTTGCACCACTTTCGAGTCAGCTCACCTGTTGTTATTGATGAAGAGGCAAACCCCTCCCCCTCTAGGTATCCCTGACTCCACTGTCCTGACCGTGTGTGTGTGTGTGTAGAGTCGACTGTCCCTGTCAGCACGTCTTAATTAGCAGTAGAGGTCTGTCAACAGGATCTGTGTGTTTGTTTACAGGATGATCTTCTAACACTGTGTCTGTGATTACACCCTCTACACGCACACACACACACGCACACACATTGTATTTGTTTGAGGAAGAAAACCTCATCCTCCAGAATCTCGCCATCTCACTCCCCTCTTCTCTTGCTCCCTCATTTCTCATCTGCCTTCCTTTCTCCTCAGGCCTGGTTGGTCACTCCAGGTCTGAAGAGAGAGAAGAGAAAAAGGGGAGTGAAGAAGAGAAAAAGAGGGAGCAGGGAAGAGAGTGAAAGAAACAGAAAGGGATGAAGGGTAAGGGTCAGCTTGAGGTCCAGATAATTTATAGCAGATGAAACATGACCTTTGTACGCACGCACGCACGCACGCACGCACGCACGCACGCACGCACGCACACACACACACACACACACACACACACACACACACACACACACACACACACACACACACACACACACACACACACACACACACACACACACACACACACACACACACAGCCCTGGTGCCTGCAAATCTGGAGGAAATCAAATGGACCCCTCTGCCCTAGCACCCTGCACCCCTTCTCCGCAAATGATGCCCAGTTCCAAACCAACCTTTTAATTATCAAATAAACTTTTATTTGTCACATGCTTCGTAAACAACAGGTGTAGAGTAACAGTGAAATACTTACATGCAGGTCCAACAACGCATAGTAAAGATGACGATACAAAATAAATGACATAGAATGTGCCTGCACCTTTATTAACTCCTAAATGGATGAACTGGATGATTACAGAGTGCATGTGGAGGAGCTGTTAAGTGGACATTCTTAGCCATATCTTACAGAAACAAAACAAACCAAGGTGCTGAACACTAAATCGTGCAGTCTTAAATGGTTCCAGTGGTATGTAACAGAGCGCTACCAGAGCTCGAATCTCAGTCTAATATCTGAAAGCACACACACACACATGCTTCTATCAGATCGTTAGATTGAACTAATGGAGTTTTACTCAACCCAAAGCATGTGAGTGATCTGTACACATCTGCTTCTAGTTACGAGGGTATGAGGGTGTGTGTGTGTGTGTGTGCATGTGTGTGTGTGGTTATGAGAGTGAAAGTCCCTGATTCATTGGCAGGGATTGTATATTATCATGGAGAGTGACTCTGCGGTTTCTTTCTGAGTAACAAAAAACCTCCTATTAGTCATCTACAAAAAGAGAGAGATAAAAATGAAGATGCATAGTGTGTGTGTGTGTGTGTGTGTGTGAGAGAGAGATCGATTATAAAGGAGGCGAGGTGATTCCACAAGTCCCAGGAGATATGGAGGAGAGGAGGTAGTTCATCCTGGTTGAGGATGATGTGTGTCACCCATACTTTTGCTCATGTGTATCATGCTGTCATCACTGGGACTTTTCCACTGATATTCCACTGATATACCTACCCAACATATTGTTCAACAGTGAGTGAGTGGGGTAGAGGAATAAAGTGGGAGGAGAACTGACAGTGTGTAATATGGCTGGCGCTGAGAGAGGGAGAGAGAGAGAGGTCCACATGATGTGTTTCTACTCAGAGGCATCTCTGCTGTAGCTGAGTGAAAATCCCCAGTCTCTTCGTACCGTCGTCTGGAGTTTATCAACGGACGGCAAAACCTTTACTATTATTGGGATATCATATAGATAATAGTTTGGATATCGTGAACAGCCTTTGAAACAACCATGTGGATTTACAACATTATTTTTATGCTCTTAATTGTCCACTATTCTGGTAAGTTGAGGAGACAGTCGTAATAGGAATTCAGCCTTGCAGCTTGTTATTGAGATACAGCATAGTTGTTAAACTTTTCTCCAGCCTGGTCCCACCAAACTAATCTCAGCCTACATTGCATTTGTGATTTAATCAAATCTTATTTTACGAAAGTAGGCTCTGAGCCTAATGTCGAATGGTGGAGTTTATTGATTTTTATTTTTTTTGCAGCACAGCACAATAACCTGTGTAAAATCTCTTACCTTGCAGTCAGCTGAGCAAGTTTTCCATTCTAACTGACTATCATCTCTTCGATCTTGCTAATGTCAGGGCAGAAGAGCTTTGATTAGATAAAAAAGAAATGTCATCCTACAAAATTAAACTATAAAAATAAACAACAAAACCATTTTGCGACATGGGGAATGGAGAAACTGTGAACCCCATCTCTATAGACTGTGATGATTCTACAGCAAACTTGCATAACATTATTTTATTTTTGAAAAGCAAAGAGAATCCTGTGTGCTTGGCGGCCTGCCTATTTTTATATATATTAAACTGCGTCTAACGATCTGTAGCACGAGATGCAGCCTCTCAGGTAGAAGCACGTGCACCATCTCCAGCTCTCATCTCTCCATTCAGCTATAGATGTACTGGTGGAACTATAGACAATGTAAATTTGTAGTTTTCTCTCATGATAATCACTCATTCTAAAGCTTCTAGAAGAGTCTGACATGGACTCTGATCCCCGTCCTTTCACTATTTAGAAGGAAATAATATCATGTTTGTTCCAGGCTATTGATAATACTTGTGTAGACTAGGTATTTATCCATAATATGGTTCATATTAACTTAGACTTTTTTCTTTATTACTTTTATTGAGGAAGAAAATACCAGAGTTTTAAGAAACATACACATAGCCAGACTGTCTGCTACTGGGCTGTTTATGTATTCACGTATGAGTCAACACAGCATGGTGTGGAGATGAGAAACAACATAGTTAGTCTATCAATCCCTGCTGGAGAGAGGAAGGGGGATTGAGAGAAGGTGTGCGTGTGTGTGTGTGTGTGTGTGTGTGTGTGTGTGTGTGTGTGTGTGAACGTGTGTGTGTGTGTGAACGTGTGTGAGAGAGAGAGAGAGAGAGAGAGAGAGAGAGAGAGAGAGAGAGAATGCATCCCATTAAGTCATGTGGCAGTGGAACCAGGCTAATTGACACATCATGATGCTGCTGGTTTTGTCTCAGTCCTAATGGGAACATCAACACAGCCTCACTGGCCAGGGGATGGACACTGCATTCAACACCTTTATTTCATGCTGTGTGTGTGTGTGTGTGTGTGTGTGTGTGTGTGTGTGTGTGTGTGTGTGTGTGTGTGTGTGTGTACACTAGAGTGCAGGAGGAATGCATTGCAGGACTACCAGAGAAGCGATAGTGTGCGATTGGTCCAGCTGCCAGACTCTGCCCTCCAGACTATAAGCAGGAAGTTGAGCGTAGTGAAGTGTGCCCGGGGCTGCAGCCGCAACAAGCGACTACTCTTCACCTGCAGGTGCGTGTGGTGCATCTGTGAAAAAACTCCTGGGGTTCTGTGCCTGTAGCTTCACCTGCTGTGTTTCTATAACTTTCCCATCTCCGTATGATGTTTTGGCTACTCTGGGGATTGTTTTTCACCTGTAGGTAAATATATATATTGTCCATGCCAGTATGACATCATCCCCTGGCTTTCCTTGGCAGCAGTCCAAACTCTCCATTGTAAATATGGCAGCTCTAACTCTTACTATAGTCTAATACCCTCCCATTCTCTAATGAGAAGTCTGGTTTCTCTTAGTGTCGTTCAGCAGCAGCAAGCTTGAGTCTGGTGTGCAGGACTAGGTTTCCCCTGGCAGACTGAGTCCTCTCTGATATCTCCTCTCAGCAGTAGCAGGCTAAGGGTCAATCCTATTTCAATTCAGGACACATACTGTATAGTCTCAGCCAGATTGCTCAGATCCACTTCGAAATCTGACGTCCGTCCAGGTAAGCAGGACGTTGAGAGATGACTTCAAAACTGGCCACTAGGGCCAATGGTGAGCACTATTATCATCAAGTAGCTTGGGGTTTGCTAGGGTGTTCTGGACGGGGATGGTGGATAGACGCAAGCCATGAGTTCCGGCTCTGAGGTTCGCATGTTCAATCTCAGTGCTAGGCACTCATTTTTTAATTTGTTGTTTAAAACCTATCCCAAAACTTAACCCTTACCTTTACCATTCCAAATTAATGCCTAAACTTAACCATTATATCAATTTTTTTCCTTAACCCTTAATTTAAGCATTCAGAATGAATGCTTAAACTTAGCCTTCGAAATGTGACGTTTCTTCAGTGAGACTGAGACCATGTTAATAGTCTACTATCTGCATGTTAATTGTAAGTTGCTTTGGATAAACATGCCTGTTAAACTATTATATTACGTAAATCGATCAATATCTCTCTCTGTTTCTCTCTCTGTTTCTCTCTCTGTTTCTCTCTCTGTTTCTCTCTCTAGAGCATTTCTGTACGATCAGAAAAACAGGAAATGCCAGTGGCTTTCATTCGACAGGAACTCACCAGGAGTCCATAGCCAACACGACTTCAACTACCAACTCTACCAGAAGAAATGTATTGTACTATATTCTCCCTCTCTCTCTATCTCTCTGCATCAGTAGAAAGGCACTGCAGTGCTTACACTATGTGTCTAAAGCAGGGCTGCATCTCTTTCTCCTTGTATCATCAGAGTTTGGTTGCCGGGTTAGTATTCTAACATATTGGAACAGTGAAATGGAGCATTATGGTAGATGTGAGACCTGTCTTAACATGCTCTGTCAGATGAGTAAAACAGAAAAACATATTTTTCAGATTCTGTTCTTTCAAACACTCACAGTCTGTTTTTCCATTCCTTTGTTGACTCTTTCTCTCTCTCTCTGTAGCCTATGTGCAGGAGTGCATAGTAGGGACAGGAGTGAACTACAGAGGGAGGAGGTCAGTAACAGCCAGTGGAATAAAGTGCCAGGCATGGGCCTCTCCTATCCCTCACGAACACAAGTAAGCTAGAGCCTGTGTTTGTGTGTGCATGTGTGTGTGTGTGTGTGTGTATGTATATATAAGTTGGTAATTAGTCCTGAGGGACCGGTTATTCATCAGTACTAGTCCTCTCTGACCTCACTCTTAACACTACACAGTCAGGGATCATTTCCTGTTGTAGTCACACTGTTTATATATGTGTATGAGAGAGCGATAGTTTACACTGTAGTAAAACCTAATTAATTTAGTGATAAAGTATACAACCTGTGACAAACAGCAGCCCTGATACAGAGATAGTAGCAGAGGATGATGACATGCAGCCTTGTTACGGGAACAGAGAGAGAAAGTGAGTGAGATAGAGAGGGACAGGGAGGAGAGGACAGCGAGAGAGAGATAACAGAGACATCTCGTGCCAGAAGTTCATTAGAGCAGCACAACCAGAGGACAACCAACCATAACAACCTCCGCCTTCCTCATCCTTACTCTTCCTCCCCATTCTATCTTTTCTCCTCTTCTCCTTCCTCCTCTCTCATCTCCAGTGAGCTCACCCTGGGACAAGCACACACACACCTCCATCACACCGTTACCATATGTTGCATTATGTTGCCTAACTCTGTGCCTTCCAAACTGTTTCAGCTGGGACCCATATAAACCAAATGATCATGTGACTCAGCAAACAAAACCACAATCTAGTGAGGACCTCAGTCAGTACGTAGATGTGTATGACTCAGTGTTGTTTAACTACCACATGTTTCACAACACATGGAGCAGGCCTGGTCTACACTACGCAATGGAGATTTCCCTTCTGCTTCTCAACTTTCTGCACCAGATAGAAAGGGAATATTGTCCTGATGTTGGGAGGTATTGATTAACACTAACTGAAGTCCTTCTCTCGCTCCAGTTTCCTACCAAGGAGGAACAGGAAGAAGGACCTGAGAGATAACTACTGTCGTAACCCTGACAACGCTACCTCAGGACCATGGTGTTTCACTACAGACCCCAATGTCAGACACCAGGACTGTGGAGTACCTCAATGCTCACAAGGTAGGACACATACACACATGTCCATTTCCTTTTTCAGAATACCATTTAAGTGTGCTGTCAGATATGAGCTCTCCCTTCTCCCTGTGGCACTGGACCATAGCCTGCTGTGGTATCTACAACTGAAGGACGCAAACTGTCACAGGATAAATCATCCTCTGTGGATACGTTTATATGTATTTATAGTTAATAAACAGCTGACAGTGATGTGATTAGGTGTGTATGAGAATATACAAGACGATCAGGGATGTGTGTGTGTGAGTGAGGAATCTACTGGGTTGTTTTCAGTCTGAGGAAATGTAGTGGGTCTGTCCAGAGAGAGTGTCTGTTCTGGTCAAAGGAAAAATGACTGGTTAAGTTGATTTCAAAATAGGTTTCCAGTAATGACGAACACTGGAACATGAGATAACCAAACCCACAAACGGACGGAGAGACGGAGAGACGGACAGACGGACGGACACACACACACACACACACACAGATTGTTGACTCATTTTACATTACATTCTAAATAGATAGACAGGACAATTATCCGGAAACATTTGTGGTACAGCACCTCATGTTGATTATGTATATTACAGTATATGCAAAAAATAATGTCCATGGCATGTGAGAAGATTAAAATATCACCCTTGTGTGTGTCCAGTGGAGTGTGTGAGCTGTAACGGGGAGAGCTACAGAGGTCCCATGGATCACACAGAGACAGGATGGGAGTGTCAGCGCTGGGACCTGGAGGAACCACACAAACACCTCTTCCACCCCAAGAGGTAACACACTCATATGCACGCACACACACACAGAAACACACACACTCACTTTCTCTCAGTATGAGGCTCTGGGGCCTCTTCATTACAGAAACAAGGGGGTGATTAAAGACGTGTTAACAAGTCTAACACTAATCCACACCACCTGCTGCTGGGGCAGGACACACACACAATCACGCACACACCCTTCACCTCTGTGATGAAGATGCCCTCAGCACCTCTGAATCTCTGTTAGTATTACATTAAATATATATATATCATCATATATAGATATGTTTTTATCAGGGGAGCTCAATTGAGACCATAGTCTCATTTCCCATGGTGCCCTGAGACCATAAAGTAAAAGAACAAGCACACTACACCAGAACATCACCAACATCACAGCCATCATAAACAAGTTATTACATCAATGTTTCAAAACAAATGCACACCTCGGTGAACTCATTTATTATCAGGTTTTTAAAATGCCCGAGTGGCACCAGGGAATCCAAATGTAATTGTATAAGTGATTCCAAAAATGTGGCCCGTAAAAGCTGATTTTCCAAATTCCATGGAGACTCAAGGAATCTGAATAGTTACCAAACCCGTTCACGGGGTTGGTTATCTCATTCTTTTATACGTTAGCAATGAAGTTAGGGAAGTTGGAGGCTTGTGTTGTAGGGCTTTGTAAACACAAATGGAGTAATGCATTTATCTAAGGGACTTTAATGAGGGCCAGCCAACCTTTTGATACGGGATGCAGTGGTGAATATTAAATCTATCACCAGGAGGAATGAGATGGAGAACACCTGCACTATAAAAAGTAATCACTTCTGCTAACAACATTTTTGGCTGGAAACCAGTTGCCTAGAACCATTCAAGTAACTCAACTCAATGTATTTCAATGTTCAATACGCACAAAAAGCTTATTTCTCTCAAACGTTGTGCACAAATTTGTTTACATCCATTTTAGTGAGCATTGATCCTTTGCCATCTACCTGATATGTGTGGCATATCAAGAGCATAATCATTACACAGGTATACCTTGTGCTGGGGAGGATAAAAGGCCATGCTAAAATGTACAGTTTTGTGGGAGCATGCAATTGGCATGATTACTGCATTTTAGAGAATTTGGTAGTACGTCCAACCGGCCTCACAACCGCAGACCACGTGTATGGAGTCGTGTGGGCGAACAGTTTGCTGATGTCCACATTGTGACCACAGTGCCCCATGGTGGCGGTGTGGTTATGGTATGGGCAGGCAGGCATAAGCTACAGACAACAAACACAATTGCATTTTCATCTATAGCAATTTAAATGCACAGAGATACCATGATGAAATCCTGAGGCCCATTATCGTGTCATTCATCCGCCGCCATCACCTCATGTTTTAGCATGATAATGCACGGCCCATGTCGCAAGTATCTGGAAGCAATTCCCGGAAGCTTAAAATGTACCAGTTCTTCCATGGCCTGCATACTCACCAGACATGTCACCCATTGAGCATGTTAGGGATGCTCTGAATCGACGTGTATGAGAACGTGTTCCAGTTCCCGCCAATATCCAGTAACTTCGCACAGCCATTGTAGAGGAGTGGGACAACATTCCACAGGCCTCAATCAACAGCCTGATCAACTCTATGCAAAGGGAGATGTGTCGCGTTGCATTAGGTAAATGGTGGTCACACCAGATACTGACTGGTTTTCTGATACACAATCCTAGCTCTTGGTATCTGTGACCAATAGATGCATATCTGTATTCCTAGTTATGTGAAATCCATAAATTAGGGCCTTATAATTTTTTTCAATTGGCTGATTTCCTTATATGAACTGTAAATCAGTAATAAAAGCTGTTGCATGTTACAATTGTTTTTGTTCATTAATACTTTTGATGATCTGAAATATTCTGCTTTTAAAACAGTTTATGCTGTTTTCAAATGAAACACAATACCTTGCTCTTGTTAAAGTTTTTTAAATTTATTTTTTTCTATGGCAAGACCTGAAAAGGGTTGTCTAGCAATAATCAACAACAAATTTGATAGAGCTTGAAGATTTTTTAAAAGAATAATGGGCAAATGTTGCACCAGGTTTCGAAAGCTCTTACATGCTGACTAGACCGGGCGTCTGCGTGCGCAAACACGCACATATTGATTTTGTTCATTCACACTAGACACGATCAGGACACACAGGTTGAAATATCAAACCGAACTCTGAAACAACTATATTACTTTGGGGACAGGTCGAAACACATAAAACCGTCATGGACATTTAGCTAGCTAGCTTGCTGATTCTAGCTAATTTGCCCTGGGATATAAACATTGGGTTGTTATTTGTGACCGACGGCCTTGATTCGGTCATATATAGCAAAAATATGAATAGTGTTTTTTACATTTGATAAAAGCAGAGACAGAGCTACAAACTGGTATATCGTACACTGCATTTGAGGACCAATGTGAAAATAATTCTGCTCTGAAAGTTGATAACCTCTACGGGATTTATGTCCCTATACCAGGACTGTTGAGCTAACGTGTGCTAATGTGATTAGCATGATTTTGTAAGTAACAGCAAACTTTCCAGGACATAGACATGTCTTATATGGGCAGAACGCTTAAATTCTTGTTAATCTAACTGCAGTGTCCAATTTACAGTAGCTATTACAGTGACAAAATACCATGCTATTTTTTGAGGAGAGCGCACAACAACAAAGAACTTTTATCACGGCAACTGGTTTAATACATTCACCTCTGAAGGTATATAATGTACTTACATTCAGTAATCTTGCTCTGATTTGTCATCCTGAAGCTCCCAGCAATAAAATGTAGCATAGTTTTGTTTGATAAAATACATTTTTATATTCAAATGTAGGAACTGGGTTCTACAGTTTGAATACCTGCTGTCTTTGGCTCCACATCCATCCCGACATCTAGATTTGTGAAAGTTAGCGTAAGCTAATGATCCATAATGTAAGACATTCCTGTGAGTGTGTAAACTTACATGTTGTATTACCATATAATTGTTGTATGTTCTCTGTAGTTATTAACTTGGAAATGTATAAATTGACCAATTCGGCACATTTGGGCAGACTTGATACAAAATACTGTGCAGTATTGCAATGCTCCACTGGATCAATCTGAAACTTTGCACACACACTGCTGCCATCTAGTGACCGACATCTACATTGGGCATAAACTGCAATATTATATTATGTCCTTCAGGTCCTGAGCAACAGGCAGTTAGATTTGGGTATGTAATTTTAGGCTTTTTTTTAATGGTCAGATCCTTGTAACCTCAGTTTTGAGAAAATGGTCTATGAATGTTTTGGTATGCACTGGAGACCTCATAGTTGTCTACACCCATTCAGCATTTTTTACACCCTCTTAAGCTTTAGCCCCACCCATCTCTTTAAGGGTTGATCCAAGTGTTCTGTCCTAACAACAGCAGTCAAGCACCTAAGCTAGCGAGCTAACGTTGGCCTTTTCCAGACACAAATGAGAGCTCATGGACCATTATACTCACCCTAGCAGAGCTGGTTAGGCTATTTTTTATGTTATCCAGAGCGTTGGGGACTGCAGCTGCGCTCCTTGCAACAATTAACACTTTTCCCCCAACGTTTACTGACACCGGCCATATTCAAAGGGTGTTGAGCGTTCATAAATTTGTCAGTTATTCTGCACTCTGGCACAATCAGAGTGCACTGAAATTGCAGAAGATAGCCAGAGCGACTTTACCAGCTATGTCTATCAACAGTTACGAATAATAAGATCATGCACATAATGTTAGCTGGTGAGCCAGCCAGCTAACGTTAGCTAGCTAGCTAACAGTATACTTTAACTTGAAATAAAAACAATTTTCTGCCAAAATTAGAAATGTGTAATATCTAAAAATGTAGCTTGCTAGACTATCGTATACATCATCCCTGTCACAGATGCCAATGTTGCCCTTTGTTTGAAGATGTAATCCATAGACAGGTGTTTTCTTCATCTCCTTAGCTATCATACTCTAATTCCACTGATTTCAAAACTCGGTCCTCCAGAAAGTGGAGAGCAACACTTACGCAGTTCTGAAAGCTACGTTAGACAGGATTATTTACGCATACTGACCAGCTCAAATAGACAGAAGCGTGCTACAGTATATGGCAGACCAATCCAAACTCATCTCTCGTCATGTCCAGCCCACTCAGAATCTCAGCCAATCATTGCTGTCTTTTTCTGTGGCTAAACCAACTAGGCTTTTAATTTAACAATTTTACTCATATTTACAGATATTAAGGCACAGGAAGGTTTGCCTGTTCCAGAAGTAGTTTCTGCCAAAAAACTAATTATTTAAAAAAAAGTTTACGTTCTAATGGATCTGCTGTGAAGTAGTGACCAGAGACATATGCCTTGTTTCCTGAAATGAGTCACATTTTACCTGACATGCACAAGGTCCTTTTTTTCTGGGTCTTTGTAGAATTTGGACCCATTTTGAGTCATACAAAATTGTGTGTTCTCTACTCAGACTATTAATCCACAAATCAAAGGGAAACCTAGTTAGTTTCTAGTAATCTTTCCTCCTTCAGTCTTTTTCTTCTTCTTCTGTGGACTCGGGGCGGCAGGTAGCCTAGTAGTTAGAGCATTGGGCCAGTAACTGAAAGGTTGCTGGATCAAATCCCAGAGCTGACAAGGTAAAAATCTGTCTTTCTGCCCGTGAACAAGTCAGTTAACCAGTTAATCTCATTGCTCATGTGTATCTCTATCTGTCCCAATGACTTGTTGAAATCCTACTCTTCCCTCTGTATGTTGTGTTGCAGGTATCCTGATAAAGGCCTGGTTGATAACTACTGTAGGAACCCAGATGGACGTCAACGACCGTGGTGTTTCACCACGGACCCACACACACTCTGGGAGTACTGCAACATCACAGCCTGCTGTGAGTGTCTGTGTGCATGCATGTGTGTCTGTGTGTGGTGTGAGTAACTACTCCAAATGTACAGCTTCCTTTACCTGTCATTCCTTCCCCTCCTCTCTCTCTGATTGGCTAAGGGTGAGGAACGCTGTTTGAAGAAACACACACCTTCTCATTTTACTCTGGTGTCCTGCTTCATTCACTGTTTACTGTTCTAAACAGGCCCTTGCAACGGTCCTGTAATTCTAGTACTTTTCACACACACAAACACACACCCAAGCACACACACATGCATGCACACACTCACACAAAGACACACACATACAGTACATGCGTACACAAACACAAACTTATGTGCACACACACTTTAGAAAGCTCAGGTACTCTGCTATATAAACCTCATATCAGACACACAGAAGTCACACATATTATGCTCCAGTTAAATACAAGATGAGGGGGGGTGTGTGTACCTGTTTATACAAGAGAGGAAGAGAGAGAATACATCTCTATAGTCATCATATTTCTGCTTGTTGAGGGCTGAAGTGAAGAGAGTCTATCTATAGAAGGTTGACAGAGAACAGCACTTAAACGCTGCAAGTGTGTTTTGTTTTTCTCTGTCTGGCTCTTCACTGCTCTGTTTGAGTAATCAGGAGCTCTGGAACTGGGTCTTTAAAAGATGGCATCTTTTCAGTTGGACTCTTTCTTTGTCTCATTGTAGTATCTGATACAGGCCTTGGAAGTCAACCCAGTCTAGTTTTATGGTCTAACCCTTAAATGTGGTGTTATTGAAACCAAGGCAGAAAGAAAGACATAGAAACAAAGAGTTATATTGTTTTGGCCTGTTCTACTCCTGTACCTGTCTTTATTATCCTTACTAGTAGCAGTCTATTTTCAGACAGATCCACAGAAAACTGTCAGTTTAGATTCTGGACAGCTAATATGCTACCGTATATTTCTGGGAAAATTGAGTCAGAATTATGTCCTTCTTATTGCAACTTAATTCATCAGCTAATTGAGTACAATGTATTGTGTAGAGCAGTTAAGTCCAAGTCAGCCTTGTCCTTGTTACAGTGTCTGTGTGGCACGTTGGCCTCAAGGAGAAACTATTTCAGTATAACAGAGGGTATAGGTGATATGGCTATGTTTAATCTGTCTCTGTCTCTTTCTCTCTCTCCCTTTCTCAGCCACAGACAGTGTGGTAGAGTTGGAAGTGACTACTATGTGTTTCTGGGGTCAAGGTGAGGGCTACAGAGGGTCAGTAGCAGTAACACCCAGTGGGGTGATCTGTCAACGCTGGGACTCACAGTACCCCCACAACCACTCATACGTTCCCCAAAACTACCGCTGCAAGTGAGTGAACCGCACTTGTATCGACAGCCCTACACACAATATGTTGGTCTTGGTGTGAATCTATCTTTGTGTGTGTGTGTGTTTCAGAGACCTGAGGGAGAACAACTGCAGGAACCCAGATGGACGTGACCTCCCATGGTGCTTCACTTCAGACCCTAACGTTCGCACAGCGTTCTGCACTAACATCCCCCGCTGTGGCAAACAGAACACTGAACCTCAAGGTGAGAGCCTATTGTAACATAGCTCCAGGAGATGATACAAGTCTTCAGGTCTCAGACAATCAAAGTTCAATGAGTGCTGTAGAGTGTGCAAAGCTGTCAAGGCAAAGGGTGGCTAATTTGAAGAATCTATTTTGATTTGTTTAACACTTGTTTGGTTACTACATGATTCCATATGTGTTATTTCATAGTTTTGATGTCTTCACTATTATTCTATAATGTAGAAAATAGTAAAAAATAAAGAAAAACCCTGGAATGATTAGATGTTTCCAAAACTTTGACTGGTACTGTATATTTAAGACCAAAAACTTTTAGACTTTTACTGAAGTAGTATTTTACTGGGTAACTTTTACTTGAGTAATTTTAGATTAAGTTATCTTTACTTTTACTCATGCATGACAATTGGCTACTTTTTCCACCACTGTGAATTATTTTGCTGTAACAATATTGGTAAAATGAAGATCCCACATCTGTAGGACTCTGGTAATGATAGCCCACTACACGTAAACAAACTAGCTCTGACACATTGGACAGTGAGGTGAGGCTCTGTCCCATTGGATAGAAGCTATAAACCATTGGATAGAGAGGAGAAAGAAGATACTGTATGTCCCATTGGATAGTATCAAATCAAATCAAATCAAATTTATTTATATAGCCCTTCGTACATCAGCTGATATCTCAAAGTGCTGTACAGAAACCCAGCCTAAAACCCCAAACAGCAAGCAATGCAGGTGTAGAAGCACGGTGGCTAGGAAAAACTCCCTAGAAAAGCCAAAACCTAGGAAGAAACCTAGAGAGGAACCAGGCTATGTGGGGTGGCCAGTCCTCTTCTGGCTGTGCCGGGTAGAGATTATAACAGAACATGGCCAAGATGTTCAAATGTTCATAAATGACCAGCATGGTCGAATAATAATAAGGCAGAACAGTTGAAACTGGAGCAGCAGCACGGCCAGGTGGACTGGGGACAGCAAGGAGTCATCATGTCAAGTAGTCCTGGGGCATGGTCCTAGGGCTCAGGTCAGTTGAAACTGGAGCAGCAGCACGGCCAGGTGGACTGGGGACAGCAAGGAGTCATCATGTCAGGTAGTCCTGGGGCATGGTCCTAGGGCTCAGGTCCTCCGAGAGAGAGAAGGAGAGAATTAGAGAACGCACACTTAGATTCACACAGGACACCGAATTGGACAGGAGAAGTACTCCAGATATAACAAACTGACCCCAGCCCCCGACACATAAACTACTGCAGCATAAATACTGGAGGCTGAGACAGGAGGGGTCAGGAGACACTGTGGCCCCACCCGAGGACACCCCCGGACAGGGCCAAACAGGAAGGATATAACCCCACCCACTTTGCCAAAGCACAGCCCCCACACCACTGGAGGGATATCTTCAACCACCAACTTACCATCCTGAGACAAAGCTGAGTATAGCCCGCAAAGATCTCCGCCACGGCACAACCCAAGGGGGGGCGCCAACCCAGACAGGATGACCACATCAGTGAATCAACCCACTCAGGTGACGCACCCCCTCCAGGGACGGCATGAGAGAGCCCCAGCAAGCCAGTGACTCAGCCCCTGTAATAGGGTTAGAGGCAGAGAATCCCAGTGGAAAGAGGGGAACCGGCCAGGCAGAGACAGCAAGGGTGGTTCGTTGCTCCAGAGCCTTTCCGTTCACCTTCCCACTCCTGGGCCAGACTACTATCAAAAGTGAGGAGCTGTGAGGGACTCTGTGGGATTCATATTATGTAGGGTTTTGCTTTTCTCACACTCAGATGGGAACCTCGGGCCTGGGACAGTTTTGTGATCATTATACTCGACTCGCTAAAAGTACAGTAGCCCTTATTCAGCTATCCAGTTAGCTAAACACTCATTCAAATAACTCTGTGAGAAGCAGGGTGCCGTTTTGGAAGTTTCTTGAATCACAGTGGGAAACTGCAACAAACACAAAAGTACATGTTTTCAGTTACAGTAATATAGAGCACAGAATGTCATCCACAATAACTGTACTAAATGTATGAAATAAGGAATAAGAGTACTCAATCTAGAGCCAAGTATAAAATAAAGTTACTAGAATGCAACTGTATGTTTGATATTGCTCAGCTACGTGTCCCTAGGGAGAAATAGCAGTGAAGCTAATGCAACGTAGCTAACAAGTAACTCAATTATTCATATTTTACAGAAACATGAACATTATATGTGATAAACATGTATCTTGTGTTAATAAACACATGTACTTACAGACATTGCGTCATATGAAGCTTATAAAAAATGATGTTGAAGGATTGTAACTACTCTGTCACACTTACACATTGCTTCACATCTGAAACTGCTTCTTGTCACATGACACAAACAGGTAAATTCTACACTGCTGCACATAAACTGCCAGTAGGTAGTGCTAAACATCTAACAGGTCCAGAACAGTCATGTTGTGGACTACCAGTCAGGACAACAGAGATCAGTATAGTTTTCCTAATATATTCCCCTGGGGCTGGTTTGTAATATTCAAACACATTAACATAAATATGTTTGCATATTTCATTAGCTTGGTCTCGTGTATGTGTTTCAGACTGCTACACGGGTAGTGGAGAGAACTACAGAGGTGAGGTTTCCAGGACCAGGTCAGGTCTTCCCTGTTCCCTCTGGAGTGACCACAGCAACAGGTAACAAAACCACACACTACACATCTTTGTGTGTGTGTGTGTGGGTGGAAGCCAGAGGGAGTGCCCTACCTATATGGAAAAACCACATGCATTTCGCATGTAAATGGATGAACTGTCCCAAAAACACTTTTTGTTTTTGCATGACCTGACATATCAAACAAAATGGATGATGTAATACACAATTTGATGACGCAGTAAACAAAAAATGTGAGCACTACTGTCTGAAATCATACAAACGTTTGAGAGTGCGTCTTTTACCTGTAGTTGACCCCCTCATTGGGACATTCCCCACGTCCCCATAAAGACAACGGCTATTTTAAGCCTACAGTACGTGTTAGGTTTAGATTTAGGGTTACAGTTAGAATTAGGGATAGGGGTTAGGGATAACATATGCTGTGTGTGTTTGTGCGCGCGCGTGTGTGTGTGTGTGTGTGTGTGTGTGTGTGTGTGTGTGTGTGTGTGTGTGTGTGTGTGTGTGTGTGTGTGTGTGTGTGTGTGTGTGTGTGTGTGTGTGTGTGTGTGTGAAAGCATCTGGGGGACATGCTTCAAGCCTCACCTCTGAACCTCACCTCTGAACCTGAGCCTCCTCATTTTTCGGGAACACTTCAAATCCAAACAGCTCTTCTGCTTGGCTCCCACCCAAGGGTTAGAGGTCAGGGATAGAGTTGAATATTTTCCCGGTAATTTAAAAATGTTTCATCCCGAGAATGAATCACTTTTCCCCCGGGTGACCTGGTATTTCCAGTCAAAACCGGAAGTGTCATTCTAAAACATATAAAGCATATAAATATGTCTCAATTTGATTAGAGCTTGAATCGGCATGAAAATTCAAGCATGATGCTACCTGAGCTTGATGAGCCATACATTAAAGACATTTTAACAGTCCATTCCCAAAAGAGTGTAAAAGATTGTGCAGTTATCCAAGACAGCATTTACGGTGCATTCGGAAAGTATTCAGGCACGTTGACCTTTTCCCCATGTTGTTACGTTACAG
Organism: Oncorhynchus masou masou; assembly: GCF_036934945.1. Classification (NCBI taxonomy): domain Eukaryota; kingdom Metazoa; phylum Chordata; class Actinopteri; order Salmoniformes; family Salmonidae; genus Oncorhynchus; species Oncorhynchus masou. The sequence continues at coordinate 69,007,130 of NC_088242.1, read as the reverse complement.
CGTTATTCTAAAATGGATTAAATATTTTTTTCTCCTCATCAATCTACACACAATAGCCCATAATGACAAAGCAAAACAGGTTTTAAGACATTTTTGCAAATGTATTAAAAATAAAAAAGGGAATTGACATATTTACATCAGTATTCAGCCACTTTACTCAGTAATTTGTTGAAGCACCTATGGCAGCAATTACAGTCTTGAGATCCTCTCAAGATCTATTAGGTTGGATGGGGAGCGTTGCTACACAGCTATTTTCAGGTCTTTCCAGAGATGTTCGTTCAGGTTAAAGTCCAGGCTCTGGCTGGGACACTCAAGGACATTTAGAGACTTGTCCCGAATCCACTCCTGCGTTGTCTTGGCTATGTGCTTAGGGTCGATGTCCTGTTGGAAGGTGAACTCTCTCCCCAGTCTGCGGTCCTGAGCGCTCTGAAGCAGGTTTTCATCAAGGATCTCTCTGTACTTTGCTCCGTTCATCTTTCCCTCGATCCGGACTAGTTTCCTATTCTCTGCAGCTGAAAAACATCCCCACAGCGTGATGCTGCTACCACCAAGCTTTACCGCAGGGATGGTGACAGGTTTCCTCCAGACATTACGCTTGGCATTCAGGCCAAAGAGTTTAATCTTAGTTTCATCATACCAGATAATATTTTTTTTCTTGGTCTGAAAGTCCTTAAGGTACCAACTTGGCAAACTCCAAGCAGGCTGTCATGTGCAATTTTACTGAGGAGTGTATTCCGTCTGGCCATCCTACCATAAACGCCTTATTGGTGGAGTGCTGCAGAGATTGTTGTCCTTCTGGAAGGTTCTCCCATCTCCAAAGAGGAACTCTAGAGCTCTGTCAGAGTGACAATTTCTTCGACCTCATGGCTTGGTTTTTGCTCTGACATGCACTGTCTACCGTGGGATCTTATATAGACACGTGCGTGCCTTTCCAAAACATGCCAATCAATTGAATTTACCACATGTGAAAACCAATCAAGTTGTAAAAACATCTCAAGGATGATCCATGGAAACAGGATGCACCTGAGCTCAATTTTGAGTCTCATAGCAAAGGGTCTGAATACTTATGTAAATAAGGTATTCTGTTTTTTACATTTGCAAACATTTCTAAAAACCTGTTTTTGTTTTGTCATTATGGGGTATTGTCTGTAGATTGATGAGGATTGGATTTGATTTAATGCATTTTAGAATAAGGCTGTAACATAACAAAATGTGGAAAAGGTCATGGGGTCTGAATACTTTCCGAATGCACTGTATAATATATTGTTTATGCTACCGCACATTAAGCATGACAGAAAAACATAAAAGGCCATAAATGTAGCTATGCTCTCTTTGGTTTATAAATGTGTTAAGCTCCAGTAGGCTAACATTTTTGAGTGTGGATTGTATTACTGTACTGTATTGTATTGTATTATACTGTATTATAGGACTGGAATTACTAACCTCTTTCAATGAAGCTCGGAGAGAACATGCGATGCTGGTGCAGGATATGTGTTCAACAAGTCGGTTTGTGATATTTCTGCCCTGCTAGAGCTGCCCTGGTCAACTGTAAGTGCTGTTATTGTGAAGAGGAAACATCTAGGAGCAACAATGGCTCTTCCACAAAATGGTAGGCCACACAAGTTCACAGAACGGAACCGCTGAGTACGGAAGCGTGTAGCGCGTAACAATAGTCTCACTCACTACCGAGTTCCAAACTGCTTCTGGAAGTAATGTCAGCACAATAACTGTTCGTCTGGAACTTCATCGAATGGGGTTCCATTGCTAAGCAGCCGCACACAAACTTATGATCACCGTGCGCAATGCCAAGAGTCGGCGAGAGTGGTGTAAAGCTCGTTGCCTTGGACTCTGGAGCAGTTAAAATGCCTTCTCTGGAGTGATGAATCACGCTTCACCATCTGGCAGCCCTACGGACTAATTTTGGTTTGGCTGATGCCAGGAGAACGCTACCTGCCCAAATGCATAGTGCCAACTGTAACGTTTGGTCTGTGGCTGTTTTTCATGGTTCGGCCAAAGCCCCTTAGTTCCAGTGAAGGGAAATCTTAGCGTTATAGCATACAATGACATTCTAGACGATTCAGTGCTTCCAACTTTGTGGCAACAGTTTGGGGAAGGCCCTTTCCTATTCCAGCATTGCAATGCCCATGCAAAAAGAGAGGTCCATACAGAAATGGTTTGTCGAGATCGGTGTGGAAGAACTTGACTGGCCTGCAAAAAGCCCTGACCTCAAACCCATCGAACACATTTGGGATGAATTGGAACACCAACTGCAAGCCAGCTTAATCACCAAACATCAGTGCCCGACCTCCCTAACGATCTTCTGGCAGAATTGAAGCAAGTCCCCGCAACAATGGTCCAACATCCTTCTCTGAATAGTGGATGCTGTTAAAGCAGCAAAGGGGGGGACCAACTCAATATTAATGCCCATGCTTTTGGAATGAGATGTTTGAAAAGCAGGTGTCTACATACTTTTGGTCATGTAGTGGGTACGGATCTATATACAGTTGAAGTTGGAAGTTTACATACATTATTCAACCATGTATAAAATATCAAAAATAAAGAAAAACCCTGGAATGAGTAGGTGTGTCCAAACTTTTGACTGGTACATTAAAAAAAATATGTATATATATATGAATCTTGAACAGTATTATCTGTTTTTGAGGCAATTTTAAAGGAATTGATTGCGAGAAAGATTGTAATAGTGTGCATGCTTAGTCATTGATTTAAAGCAATGATTTTCAAGTGATAGGCTGTTTTAACAACAACAAAAAATCTTTACAATTAAAAAGTTAAGGTGACCCCCGAAAGCCAGATGGAGATGTGTAAATCAAATCAAATCAAATTTTATTTGTCACATACACATGGTTAGCAGATGTTAATGCGAGTGTAGCGAAATGCTTGTGCTTCTAGTTCCGACAATGCAGTAATAACCAACAAGTAATCTAACTAACAATTCCTAAACTACTGTCTTATACACAGTGTAAGGGGATAAAGAATATGTACATAAGGATATATGAATGAGTGATGGTACAGAGCAGCATAGGCAAGATACAGTAGATGGTATCGAGTACAGTATATACATATGAGATGAGTATGTAAACAAAGTGGCATAGTTAAAGTGGCTAGTGATACATGTATTACATAAGGATGCAGTCGATGATATAGAGTACAGAATATACGTATGCATATGAGGTGAATAATGTAGGGTAAGTAACATTATATAAGGTAGCATTGTTTAAAGTGGCTAGTGATATATTTACATCATTTCCCATCAATTCCCATTATTAAAGTGGCTGGAGTTGTGTCAGTGTGTTGGCAGCAGCCACTCAATTTTAGTGGTGGCTGTTTAACAGTCTGATGGCCTTGAGATAGAAGCTGTTTTTCAGTCTCTCGGTCCCAGCTTTGATGCACCTGTACTGACCTCGCCTTCTGGATGATAGCGGGGTGAACAGGCAGTGGCTCGGGTGGTTGATGTCCTTGATGATCTTTATGGCCTTCCTGTAACATCGGGTGGTGTAGGTGTCCTGGAGGGCAGGTAGTTTGCCCCCGGTGATGCGTTGTGCAGACCTGGAGAGCCTTACGGTTGAGGGCGGAGCAGTTGCCGTACCAGGCGGTGATACAGCCCGCCAGGATGCTCTCGACTGTGCATCTGTAGAAGTTTGTGAGTGCTTTTGGTGACAAGCCGAATTTCTTCAGCCTCCTGAGGTTGAAGAGGCGCTGCTGCGCCTTCTTCACGATGCTGTCTGTGTGAGTGGACCAATTCAGTTTGTCTGTGATGTGTATGCCGAGGAACTTAAAACTTGCTACTCTCTCCACTACTGTTCCATCGATGTGGATAGGGGGGTGTTCCCTCTGCTGTTTCCTGAAGTCCACAATCATCTCCTTAGTTTTGTTGACGTTGAGTGTGAGGTTATTGTCCTGACACCACACTCCGAGGGCCCTCACCTCCTCCCTGTAGGCCGTCTCGTCGTTGTTGGTAATCAAGCCTACCACTGTTGTGTCGTCCGCAAACTTGATGATTGAGTTGGAGGCGTGCGTGGCCACGCAGTCGTGGGTGAACAGGGAGTACAGGAGAGGGCTCAGAACGCACCCTTGTGGGGCCCCAGTGTTGAGGATCAGCGGGGGGAGATGTTGTTACCTACCCTCACCACCTGGGGGCGGCCCGTCAGGAAGTCCAGTACCCAGTTGCACAGGGCGGGGTCGAGACCCAGGGTCTCGAGCTTGATGACGAGCTTGGAGGGTACTATGGTGTTGAATGCCGAGCTGTAGTCGATGAACAGCATTCTCACATAGGTATTCCTCTTGTCCAGATGGGTTAGGGCAGTGTGCAGTGTGGTTGAGATTGCATCGTCTGTGGACCTATTTAGGCGGTAAGCAAATTGGAGTGGGTCTAGGGTGTCAGGTAGGGTGGAGCTGATATGGTCCTTGACTAGTCTCTCAAAGCACTCCATGATGACGGAAGTGAGTGCTACGGGACGGTAGTCGTTTAGCTCAGTTACATTAGCTTTCTTGGGAACAGGAACAATGGTGGCCCTCTTGAAGCATGAGGGAACAGCAGACTGGTATAGGGATTGATTGAATATGTCCGTAAACACACCAGCCAGCTGGTCTGCGCATGCTCTGAGGGCGCGGCTGGGGATGCCGTCTGGGCCTGCAGCCTTGCGAGGGTTAACACGTTTAAATGTTTTACTCACCTCGGCTGCAGTGAAGGAGAGACCACATGTTTCCATTGCAGGCCGTGTCAGTGGCACTGTATTGTCCTCAAAGCGGGCAAAAAGTGATTTAGTCTGCCTGGGAGCAAGACATCCTGGTCCGTGACTGGGCTGGATTTCTTCCTGTAGTCCGTGATTGACTGTAGACCCTGCCACATGCCTCTTGTGTCTGAGACGTTGAATTGAGATTCTAATTTGTCTCTGTACTGACGCTTAGCTTGTTTGATAGCCTTGCGGAGGGAATAGCTGCACTGTTTGTATTCGGTCATGTTACCAGACACCTTGCCCTGATTGAAAGCAGTGGTTCGCGCTTTCAGTTTCACGCGAATGCTGCCATCAATCCACGGTTTCTGGTTAGTGAATGTTTTAATCGTTGCTATGGGAACGACATCTTCAACGCACGTTCTAATGAACTCGCACACCGAATCAGCGTATTCGTCAATGTTGTTATCTGACACAATACAAAACACGTCCCAGTCCACGTGATGGAGGCAGTCTTGGAGTGTGGAGTCAGCTTGGTCGGACCAGCGTTGGACAGACCTCAGCGTGGGAGCTTCTTGTTTTATTTTTTGTCTTTTGGCAGGTATCAGCAAAATGGAGTCGTGGTCAGCTTTTCCGAAAGGGGGGCGGGGCAGGGCCTTATATGCGTCGCGGAAGTTAGAGTAGCAGTGATCCAAGGTTTTTCCACCCCTGGTTGCGCAATCGATATGCTGATAAAATTTAGGGAGTCTTGTTTTCAGATTAGCCTTGTTAAAATCCCCAGCAACAATGAATGCAGCCTCCGGATAAATGGTTTCCAGTTTGCAAAGAGTTAAATAAAGTTCGTTCAGAGCCATCGATGTGTCTGCTTGGGGGGGGTATATACGGCTGTGATTATAATCGAAGAGAATTCCTCTTGGTAGATAATGCGGTCTACATTTGATTGTGAGGAATTCTAAATCAGGTGAACAGAAGGATTTGAGTTCCTGTATGTTTCTTTCATCGCACCATGTCTCGTTAGCCATAAGGCATACGCACCCACCCCTCTTCTTACCAGAAAGGTGTTTGTTTCTGTCGGCGCGATGCGTGGAGAAACCCGTTGGCTGCACCGCTTCAGATAGCGTCTCTCCAGTGAGCCATGTTTCCGTGAAGCACAGAACGTTACAGTCTCTGATGTCCCTCTGGAATGCTAACCTTGCTCGGATTTCATCAACCTTGTTGTCAAGAGACTGGACATTGGCAAGAAGAATGCTCGGGAGTGGTGCACGGTGTGCCCGTCTCCGGAGTCTGACCAGAAGACCGCCTCGTTTCCCTCTTTTTCGGAGTCGTTTTTTTGGGTCGCCGGCTGGGATCCATTCCGTTGTCCTGTTTGTAAGGCAGAACACAGGATCCGCGTCGCGAAAAACATATTCTTGGTCGTACTGATGGTAAGTTGATGCTGATCTTATATACAGTAGTTCTTCTCGACTGTATGTAATGAAACCTAAGATGACCTGGGGTACTAATGTAAGAAATAACATGTAAAAAAAAACAAAAAACTGCATAGTCCTAGGAACGCAAAGTGAGGCAGCCATCTCTGTCGGCGCCGGAAGTTAGATGCGCATTCGGTCTTTACTACAGTAGCATAATCTATGCTGCCAACTAGTGTAACAGGGTTATATTGGTGATTCCCCTTGCCACTTTATTGTTAAGCCAATGGGTTTTTGGTTTTAGTTTTGTCTTGCCTTCACCTACTCAACATGGCATCTTATTGGCTGGTTTGCTGGTTTGCGCACACTCACACTCACACACACTCACACACACACTCACACTCACACTCACACACACACTCACACTCACACTCACACTCACACACACACTCACACTCACACTCACACTCACACTCACACTCACACTCACACACACACTCACACACACACACACACTCACACTCACACACACACACACTCACACACACACTCACACTCACACACACACAAACACTCACACTCACACTCACACTCACACACACACACACACTCACACACACACTCACACACACACTCACACTCACACACACACTCACACTCACACACACACTCACACTCACACTCACACACACACTCACACACACACAGACTCACACACAGACTCACACACACACCCACACACAGACTCACACTCACACTCACACACACACTCACACACACTCACACACACACACACACACACACTCACACACTCGCTATGCGTCAGTGATGGGTCCTCCTCTGAATTCCCCTCTTCTTATCATCCAGGAATGTCTGGGAAAGAATTATGTTGGTCACGATCCAAACATTACGATAATTTCTCTGTCAGTGGAGGTGTGAGGGTGTATGTGAGGGAGAGAGAGAGAGAAAAAGAGAGCAAGAAACCATACACACCTGTGGTAGGCTCCATATGCTAGGCTGACTATCTCTTACACTGTTATATAAACCCTACGCTTCTTCTTTGCGTGTGCTTAGTGGTGACAGAGATGCAGCGGTGCTGACTGTCAGACAGGAGGGGAGTTTCTGTAGGAACCCAGACAGAGATACATACGGCCCCTGGTGTTACACTAACAGCACTGCTATACCCTGGGACTACTGCAGCATCAAACTATGTGAGTCTCTCTCACACACACACACACACACACACACACACACACACACACACACACACACACACACACACACACACACACACACACACACACACACACACACACACACACACACACACACACACACACACACACACACACACATACCTCCCCATGAGTAACTGCTGTAGTGGCATCATCACTGTGTTGTCACTGAGACCTGAGAGACCTGAGACCTCCATCTTGTGTTTCATCCTCTGTCATACAGGTGAACCATCAGAGAACACCATTCCACAGAGAGGTCAGTCCTTCAACTCACGCCTTCTGGTTTTCATCTTGTGCCACTTCGGGTAAACCATGTTTTTTCAACATAGTTTCCTCTTTCTCAACTTGTCAGTGGAGCTGTCCAAGGTGTTGTGTTTCATCCATAAGAGGACCAGGATAGTAGGAGGAGCTCCAATTGCCATTACAGACGGAAGCTGGATGGTCAGCATACAGAAAGGGTAACCACACATAGACACACAATTGGCTTTGCATCTCTGTATTATATAGGTGTAAACTGCTCTTGTGGCAGATGTATAGACCATCTGTTCCAGTGGTGGAGTTGGCAAAGGTCCATCCCCAGTGTGTGATATCATGTGTGTTGTGTTTCTTCACCAGGTCCAGTCACTGGTGTGGAGGTTCTCTTATACGGGAGGAGTGGGTTCTCACTGACAGACAGTGTTTCTCCTCATGGTAACTGGACCTCTCTTTCTTTCTCTCCCTCTCAATATTCATTTTTTAGCTCTATTCCTTTCTTCCTCTGTACCTATTTCTTTATTATACTTACATCTACCTGTCTCCAACCAGTGTTCCAGACCTGAGTGAGTACCGTGTTTGGTTGGGTGTGTCAGACCTCCGTGGCTCGGCTCCTAACGGCTCCTTTAGACAGGAAGTCTCCATCTCCCATGTGGTCTGTGGTCCTGAGGGCTCCAACCTGGCCCTCATACGGCTGGCCAAGTGAGTGCATAAAGAGAAATATACAAACACAGCTGGTCGTTTTACATAGTTCTACTCCTGAAATAACTTTTTGTTGATATGATTATGTGTTTGTCTCTGTAAGGCCTGCCCTCCCTGCAGACAGTGTTCACACCATTCAGCTGCCTGTGGCTGGGTGCTCTATTGCTGAGGGTACGATGTGTAGCATGTATGGATGGGGCGAAACCAAAGGTACACACACATACTGTCATACCCATCAGGATTTTATCATCGAGATAAGGAACTGGTTATTCATTAGCTCTACTGATCAAAATCTCCCCCCTTCTCTCGCTCAGGGACGGGTCATGAGGGTGTTCTGAAGGTGGTCCATCTGCCCATGGTCAGTAATGAGAGGTGTAGAGAACAACACAGAGGGAACCTCTACATCACAGACACCAAGATCTGCGCTGGGGGGAGGAGGGATGAGGGGGTCTGTGAGGTAAGGAGGCTGGTGAACTGCTAATGAAATGTTCTGCACTGAAACACTTGAACAGAGTTTGCCCTCACCAGGAGAGTACAGTATGTCCTTACTAACGTATGTTTTATGTCTCTCTCCGTCAGAGGGACTATGGCGGCCCCTTGGTGTGCCAGGAAGGAGAGAGCAGGGTCATAGTGGGAGTCAGTGTCCATGGCAGAGGCTGTGCCCGTGCCAACCGCCCTGGCATCTTCATCAACATCCCCTTCTACACACAGTGGATCCACAAGGTGTTCAGACACTACCCTGAACCTCAGATCAACTAGAGACAAACCTTTATCCCATCATCAACTAGAGACCCAACCTTGAGACATCCTACAACCAGTGGATCCATAAGATCTTCAGACACTGTCCTGACCCTTACCCTGATCTGACCAACTAGAACCACCTTGATATAGATACGTGTACGTCCAGTAAGGAACAGCTGAGTCCTTGTGCATTTGAAAGGGGGGGGGGGGGGGATCCAGCCGTATTGTAAATATCAGACACAACACCAGACTTGATGTTGGACTGCTAAAAGACTCATCATGGACTGTGGAGTGGAACATAATTGTGTTGATAAGACTGCTGGATTGATCTTTAGATAATATAAATATGTATTGTTACAAACATGTTACTAAGGACAACAGAGGTGTGGATATGTTGTAGGCCAACGACCATGTCCTGAAGCTGGTAAGGTTTGGAGTCAGAAAGACGCTGTAGATAAGATGGTAAAAGTGGGAATACACTTGATTCCGGATGTTACTTGAATGTACTGAAAACCAAAAGGCAGCAGCTCTCCACTTCTGTAGTGTGTTTCTGTAGGGCACTGTCAAGGGAACTAAAATACAGCTGGGTCGTTCCACCAATTTGGTGCCTTTTGAGAAGTGTAAAACATTTAATTTGACCAAATTTTAACATTCTGCCACAAAGAGCACATGTTCAACTTAAAAAATAAAACATTTCACCATCTCAAGAGGTTAAATAAAAAAAGGGGTTGATGATTTCATCTTAAATCAGCCATAAAACCCTTGTGAATTGGGGATGGAAGCGTCAATTGAATGCCAGCTTCACAAAATGTTTTGAATTGTTAAAACATTTCCAGCCTGTCTATCTATGGGTAACACGTGTTATGCTTGACCGGCTCAGTTTTCCACCACAAAACACCAGACAATTGCCAAAAAGAGTATAACCAGCTCACCTGCTTTTACATTATGATTTGACTATTAGATGTTCAATGTTTCTTTTGATTAAAATATTTATGTCAGAATAGTTTCACCAAAGTAAAATTAGAGTTCAATTCACATAACAGGTTTGACCTTAAAATGAGGGACAGATGTAAATGAATCACAAATGACAAAATAAATAATCATCTTCAGAAGTGACTTTACAAAGCAACAAAAATAACTAGGGCTTTACAATGATGGTGAAAACATGGAGAAATGTGGTTAAGGGGGTTCAAATCATCCTAGAGGTCACAGAGGGTTCATGAAAAAACATGTAAAAAGGCTGACTTCATCAAGTCTTTATTCATATAGAAATCTGATATATTGAATACAATGACATATTGAATTCTCCATGTGGTCTATATTAAAGGGCACTTCATTTAATGTAACAGACTTTCAAAATGTAATATTGGTGCACAATTTCTACTTTAATATCAAAGGAAAGCAAAAGGCTCTCTTTTCGTGGAACAACCCAGATCTGTCCATCTGAGGGCATTTTACTGTACTATGCCTACAAGTGTCTCAGTGTAAATAGTTTTCTGAGTGTAAATCTGACAGGCTGAATGTGATATGGGTCTTATAGACCTGTGAGAGGATGGGGACGTTGGCCTTTTTAGGAACACGGAAAGATCAACATGAAGCCGTTGAAGGTAAATACATGTATGTGTAAATATGTTTTATGTCTGTGTATGTATTGTAAAGGTGAAAGGGTATGCAGCTACAAGGCTTTCCAGTTTCCACTGACCCTCTCCCTCTCCTTTCTATCAATTTTAACTCACCTTGTCATCTATTCTCCCCTTCTCTCTTCCTGCAGTGATGTATTCTGTTTGATAAACACACAATCAGTATGACTGATTATGTGTGTGTGTGTTTGTATGTGCGTGTGTGTGTGTGTGCGAGTGGGTTCTGTGAATTCTATCAGAGTGAGTTATATTCCCTCACCTCCCTCAGCCTCTGGCAGACATCCAGTAACTATCTACTCTGGAAATGAATTTTCACAGAATCTGTCACTGCAAACTGTTATCAAAATGGAGCTGTTGGCTACTGTATGTTCAGTGTAATTGTGAGAGTATTAGCCTCTATCTCTATCACACATTGATCTGACTATTTCACCTGTGAATGTGAGTGGTCCCTCAAACAAGTATAGCTTTAATAGTTTTTTGTGTGTGTATTTGTAAATGTAGTGAAATTGCATTCTGTGTCTGTGTGTATATGTGTGATGTGAATTTTTTATGCTGCTATACAAGGTTGTAAAATATTACATTATATGTACATGTATACTATAGGCTACTGTTCATATATTGTTTTTAATTTGAATACTCCATGTCAATATTACAGTACTATGATATACCTGTAGTACACCGTGTTCCTATCTTAATGTATCTGTAAGTTAATCATTGAATACTGTTTTAATGTGTTTATATTTTAGTGTTACAGTATATTACGTCATGGTACCATACTCACATACAATGAGTTTGTTCATTTAATTTGCATTAGGTGGTTGTGAGTGCAATCATTAGGCCGAATTTCAATGTTTCAGCGAGAATTTGATGCGTTCATCACCAGGCGTTATAACAGTAGACCTGGGCTTCTAACAGGTGTCTATTCAATGCGATTCAGAAAGCATCCATGGAGGGATGGAAGGAAGATGTATTTGACACATATCTCACATCGGTCTGTAATGCATATTGAAAACCACAACACTGACATACATGGGACAAGAAAATACAAAGGTAGGCGTTAATGTCTATAAGAAAGTATGAACATGTATGCACTCACTACTGTAAGTCAAATAAAATAACAATAATAATGGCGCTGGAGGGGAAGGCTGCCATTTTACGGACTCCTAACCAACTGTGTTATTTAGTTTTTTCGCATTGTTTGTACCTCATTTTGTACATACTGTTGCTTCTACCGTCTCTTATGACCGAAAAGGGCTTCTGGACATCAAAATTGCAATAACTCACCTCGAACTGGACAAAGATTTTTCTTTAATATGTCCGATGCAAAGGATATACTGCTTTGTCAAGAAAAAGCCCAAATCCTTGTCAGTGTGAAGAAAAGAGTAGAAAAGGGTGAGGAGGGCGGTGTGCCTTGTATAAATTTGCAGATGAGTGGGTAAATCACCACTACCCTCGGAATTATTGGCCAATGTGCTATCATTGGAAAACAAACGAAACAATCTGCGATTAAGACTATCCCGATATATTAAAAACTGTAATATCTTATATTTCACCGAGACTTTACTGAACACCGATAATAGATAAATGAATACATTTAAAAATATATATATATGGAATTAAGGATTTTTTGTGCATGTTTGCTTTTGCGTTGAATTTGTAGCCAACTGTAGAAGAAGCCTGGTGGGAGTCCGGGAGCAAATTGTTGGCCAGCCTCAAGATCTGTCAGAGGGCGCTATTATTCCTTACAACATTCACCCTCTGATGTCCCAATGCAACAAAATAAAAACATCAAAAATATGTCTTAATATAACACAATGCTAGTGGCTATTTCTACTTCCTGAGGTTGCGTATGGAGCTCAGTCAGGCTGCAGCAGTCTGTTGTTTACCCATAGCTTTAGATGGAGAATTCTAATGCCCAAAAAGCATATTTTAGCATGGGCTGCACCATTGAGGACTTTCACCATTTTGAAGTACTGGGTGGGACTTCCTATCGACGGGTTGGTTGACAAAAATTATACAAGCTGCCATGTGAGGAATCTATGGTGGCTCGTTTCAACTCATTGTCATTGCTACCATGTCTGGTTTGTGGTGTTTTGACTCATGTGAAGTCTATGCTAATATGGCAAAAATATTGTTAGCTTGCTAACAAAGAACTGTAGCAATGTATTTGAGAGACAACAAGTGCTCATTGTGAAAATGTGTTTCCGTTTTCAATAAATATGTGGAGACAAAATATAGTTTACATGTTGTCAACAATCTAAGCCAGCCCCATCTGTTTTGCCACATAGTTGTGCACGCATTGCTTTTCTTGCACGGGTCGGTTTTGTTGCTAAACAACCCACCCGTCTAGTTGTTAAGGAAGGATCATATAATTCCATCCAGGTCACCAGGAGGGATCTGCCAATGAATTATACTTGTGAGAAAACATTCCAGAACTGCAGCTGGCTGTAAACAGCCAACCTTGGCTTTATACCCATTCAAACAACACACTCCAGGTGGCACTATGCATCTGTTCAGTTTGTTTTCCAACACATAGAAGTAGTAAAAGAAGAAACTTCAGTTTGCAGTATGCACCCGTTCAGTTTGTTTTCCAACTCATAGTTCAATAAGAAACTCTAGGTGGCAGTATGCACCCGTTCAGTTTGTTTTCCAACTCAGAGTAAATTAAGAAACTTCAGGTGGCAGTATGCACCCGTTCAGTTTGTTTTCCAACCCATAGTTCAATAAGAAACTTCAGGTGGCAGTATGCACCAGTTCAGTTTGTTTTCCAACCCATAGTTCAATAAGAAACTTCAGGTGGCAGTATGCACCCGTTGTAACGGTTTTCTATATGCGAAGGAGAGTCGGACCAAAATGCGGTGTGGCTATTGTGATTCATGTTTAATGAAAACAAATGGAAACACGAATCAAATACAAAAAAACAACAAACGTAATGTGAAAACCGAAAACAGCCTATACTGGTGTAAACTAACACAGAACAGGAACAAGGACATAAGGACAATCACCCACGAAACACTCAAAGAATATGGTTGCCTAAATATGGTTCCCAATCAGAGACAAGGATAAACACCTGCCTCTGATTGAGAACCACTTCAGACAGCCATAGACTAACCTAGAACACCACACTAAGCTACAATCCCAATACCTGTGAAAAAAACCCAAGACAAACCACACCACATACAAAAACCCATGTCACACCCTGGCCTGACCAAATAGATAAAGAAATCACAAAATACTAAAACCAGGGCATGACAGAACACCCCCCCCCCCCCAAGATGCGGACTCCCTTCCGCACACCAAAACCCATAGGGGAGGGTCCGGGTGGGCGTCTGTCCACGGTGGCGGCTCCGGCGCGGGACGTGGACCCCACTCTAACAAAGTCTTAGTCCATCTTCCTCGCTGCCATACTTGGCCTAGTAGTCCTCACCAAGGACCCCACTGGACTGAGGGGCAGCTCGGGACTGAGGGGCAGCTCGGGACTGAGGGGCAGCTCGGGACTGAGGGGTAGCTCGGGACTGAGGGGTAGCTCGGGACTGAGGGGTAGCTCAGCACTGAGAGGAAGCTCAGGCAGGTAGTTGGCTCTGGCAGATCCTGGCTGGCTGGCGGTTCTGGCAGATCCTGGCTGACTGGCGGATCTGGAATAGTCTGGCTGACTGGCGGATCTGGAAGATCCTGGCTGACTGGCGGATCTGGAAGATCCTGGCTGACTGGCGGATCTGGAAGATCCTGGCTGACTGGCGGATCTGGAAGATCCTGGCTGACTGGCGGATCTGGAAGATCCTGGCTGACTGGCAGATCCTGGCAGACTGACGGCTCTGACTGCTCCATGCTGACTGGCAGCTCTGGCTGCTCCATGCTGACTGGCTGCTCCGGCTGCTCCATGCTGACTGACGGCTCTGGCTGCTCCATGCTGGCTGACGGCTCTGGCTGCTCCATGCTGACTGACGGCTCTGGCTGCTCTATGCTGACTGACGTCTCTGGCTGCTCCATGCTGACTGACGGCTATGGCTGCTCCATGCTGACTGACGGCTCTGGCTGCTCAATGCAGACTGACGGCTCTGGCGGCTTTTTGCAGACTGGCAGCTCTTGCGGCTTCTTGCAGACTGGCAGCTCTGGCGGCTTCTTGCAGACTGGCAGCTCTGGCTGCTCCATGCAGACTGGCAGCTCTGGCTGCTCCATGCAGACTGGCAGCTCCTTGCAGACTGGCAGCTCCTTGCAGACTAACAGCTCCCTGCAGACTGGCTGCTCCTTGCAGACTGGCTGCTCCTTGCTGACTGGCTCCTCCATGCAGACTGGCAGCTCCTTGCAGACTAACAGCTCCTTGCAGACTAACAGCTCCCTGCAGACTGGCTGCTCCTTGCAGACTGGCTGCTCCTTGCAGACTGGCTCCTCCATGCAGACTGGCAGCTCTGGCTGCTCCATGCAGACTGGCAGCTCTGGCTGCTCCATGCAGACTGTCAGCTCTGGCTGCTCCATGCAGACTGGCAGCTCTTGCTGCGCTGAACAGGCAGGAGACTCCAGCAGCGCTGTAGAGGAGGAAGGCTCTGGCAGCGCTAAATAGGCGGGAGACTCTGACAGCGCTGGAGAGGAGGAAGGCTCTGGCAGCGCTGAACAGGCGGGAGACTCCGGCAGCGCTGGAGAGGAGGAAGGCTCTGGCAGCGCTAAACAGGCGAAGCACACTGAAGGCCTGGTGCGTGGTGCTGGCACTGGTGGTACTGGGCCGAGGACACGCACAGGAAGCCTGGTGTGGGGAGCTGCCACCGGAGGGCTGATGCTTGGAGGTGGTACTGGGTAGACCGGACCGTGCAGGCGCACTGGAGCTCTTGAGCACCGAGCCTGCCCAACATTACCTGGTTGAATACTCCCGGTCGCTCTACCAGTGCGGCGAGGTGGAATAGCCCGCACTGGGCTATGCAGGTTAACCGGGGACACCGTGCGCAAGGCTGGTGCCATGTAAGCCGGCCCAAGGAGACGCACTGGGGACCAGATGCGTAGAGCCGGCTTCATGGCATTTGGCTCGACGCTCACTCTAGCCCGGCCGATACGCGGAGCTGGAATGTACCGCACCGGGCTATGCACCCGCACGGGGGACACCGTGCGCACCACAGCATAACACGGTGCCTGCCCGGTCTCTCTAGACCCCCGGTAAGCACAGGAATTTGGCGTAGGTCTCCTACCTAGCGTCGCCATACTCCCTGTGAGCCCCACCCCAAGAAATTTTTGGGGCTGACTCTCGGGCTTCCATCGGCGTCGCCGTGCTTGTTTCTCCAACTCCATTCTCATGTAACCCTCCTCACACTGCTCCAGCGAATCCCAGGCGGGCTCCGGCACTTTCCCTGGGTCGACCGCCCACCTGTCTATTTCCTCCCAAGTCGTATAATCCAGACTTCGTAGCTCCTGCTGCCGCTGCCTGTTGTCATGCCGCTTGGTCCTGTTGTGGTGTGTGATTCTGTAACGTTTTTCTATATGCGAAGGAGAGTCGGACCAATATGCGGCGTGGCTATTGTGATTCATGTTTAATGAAAACAAATGGAAACACGAATCAAATACAAAAAACAACAAACATAATGTGAAAACCAAAAACAGCCTATACTGGTGTTACCCCGCCCTGTGCAACTGGGTACTGGACTTCCTGACGGGCCGCCCCCAGGTGGTGAGGGTAGGTAACAACATCTCCTCCCCGCTGATCCTCAACACTGGGGCCCCACAAGGGTGCGTTCTGAGCCCTCTCCTGTACTCCCTGTTCACCCACGACTGCGTGGCCACGCACGCCTCCAACTCAATCATCAAGTTTGCGGACGACACAACAGTGGTAGGCTTGATTACCAACAACGACGAGACGGCCTACAGGGAGGAGGTGAGGGCCCTCGGAGTGTGGTGTCAGGAAAATAACCTCACACTCAAAGTCAACAAAACTAAGGAGATGATTGTGGACTTCAGGAAACAGCAGAGGGAACACCCCCCTATCCACATCGATGGAACAGTAGTGGAGAGAGTAGCAAGTTTTAAGTTCCTCGGCATACACATCACAGACAAACTGAATTGGTCCACTCACACAGACAGCATCGTAAAGAAGGCGCAGCAGCGCCTCTTCAACCTCAGGAGGCTGAAGAAATTCGGCTTGTCACCCAAAGCACTCACAAACTTCTACAGATGCACAATCGAGAGCATCCTGGCAGGCTGTATCACCGCCTGGTACGGCAACTGCTCCGCCCTCAACCGTAAGGCTCTCCAGAGGGTAGTGATGCACAACGCATCACCGGGGGCAAACTACCTGCCCTCCAGGACACCTACACCACCCGATGTTACAGGAAGGCCATAAAGATCATCAAGGACATCAACCACCCGAGCCACTGCCTGTTCACCCCGCTATCATCCAGAAGGCGAGGTCAGTACAGGTGCATCAAAGCTGGGACCGAGAGACTGAAAAACAGCTTCTATCTCAAGGCCATCAGACTGTTAAACAGCCACCACTAACATTGAGTGGCTGCTGCCAACACACTGACACTGACTCAACTCCAGCCACTTTAATAATGGAATTGATGGGAAATGATGTAAATATATCACTAGCCACTTTAAACAATGCTACCTTATATAATGTTACTTACCCTACATTATTCCTCTCATATGCATACGTATATACTGTACTCTATATCATCGACTGCATCCTTATGTAATACATGTATCACTAGCCACTTTAACTATGCCACTTTGTTTACATACTCATCTCATATGTATATACTGTACTCGATACCATCTACTGTATCTTGGCTATGCTGCTCTGTACCATCACTCATTCATATATCCTTATGTACATATTCTTTATCCCCTTACACTGTGTATAAGACAGTAGTTTAGGAATTGTTAGTTAGATTACTTGTTGGCTATTACTGCATTGTCGGAACTAGAAGCACAAGCATTTCGCTACACTCGCATTAACATCTGCTAACCATGTGTATGTGACAAATAAAATTTGATTTGATTTGATTTGATTTGAGGTGGCAGTATGCACCCATTCAGTTTGCTTTCCCACTCATAGTCAAATAATAAACTACAGGTGGCAGTATGCACCCATTCAGTTTGCTTTCCCACTCATAGTCAAATAATAAACTACAGGTGGCAGTATGCACCCATTCAGTTTGCTTTCCCACTCATAGTCAAATAATAAACTACAGGTGGCAGTATGCACCCATTCAGTTTGCTTTCCCACTCATAGTCAAATAATAAACTACAGGTGGCAGTATGCACCCACTCAGTTTGCTTTCCCACTCATAGAAGGTGGTAAATTCAGTTTGCTTTCCCACTCATAGTCAAATAATAAACTACAGAAACCCATTCAGTTTGCTTTCCCAGTCAAATAATAAACTACAGTGGCAGTATGTACCCATTCAGTTTGTTTCCCACTCATAGTCAAATAATAAACTACAGGTGGCGAACTCATTTGCTTTCCCACTCATAGTCAAGTAGTAAATTCAGAAGAAAATACAGGTGGCAACTATACAACTGGAACTACTATGGAGATAGCCTCAATGGTGCTGCCCGAGCTCTCACATTTGCAATAATGGAACAGATACAACGATGCAGTGTATGTGTTTAGAAAACCAGTCAGTATCTGGTGTGACCACCACTTGCCTCATGCAGAGTGACACATCTCCTTTGCATAGAATTGGTCAGGCTGTTGATTGTGGCCTGTGGAATGTTGTCTCACTCCTATTCAATGGCTGTGTGAAGCTGGTGGATATTGTTGGGAACTGGAACACGCTTTCGTACACATCGATCCAGAGCATCCCACACGCTCAATTGATGATATGTCTGGTGAGTATGCAGCCCATGGACAAACTGGGACATTTCAGCTTCCTGGAATTGTGTACAGATCCTAGCGACATGGGTCCATGCAATATCATGCTGAAACATGAGGTGACGGCGGCGGATGAATGGCACGACAATGGGCCTCAGCATCTATTCACGGTATCTCTGTGAATTCAAATTGCCATCGATAAATGCAATCATGTTCATTATCCGTAGCTTATGCCTGTCCATACCATAACCCCACCACAATCATAGGACACTTTGTTCACAACGTTGACATCAGCAAACCGCTCGCCCACACGACATCATCTGCCCGGTACAGTTGAAACCGGGATTCATCCGTGAAGAGCACACTTCTCCAGCATGCCAGTCGCCATCGAAGGTGAGCATTTGCCCACTGAATTCGGTTACGACACGGAACTGCAGTCAGGTCAAGACCCTGGTGAGGACAACGACGGTGCAGTCGAGCTTCCCATACACGGTTTCTGACAGTTTCTGCAGAAATTATTTGGTTGTGAAAACCAACAGTTTCAGCAGCTGTCTGGGTGCCTGGTCTCAGACGATCCCGCAGGTGAAAAAGGTCCCAGGGTTTCTTGGTTACACGTAGTCTGCGATTGTAATGCCGGTTGGACGTACTGCCAAATTCTCTGAAAAAATGTTTGAGGTGACTTATGGTAGAGAAATTAACATTAATTTCCCTGGCAACAGCTCTGGTGTACATTCCTGCAGGCACCATGCCAATTAAACACCCTCAAAACTTGAGACATCGAGTGGCGAAGTGGTCTAAAGTACTGCATCGCAGTGCTTGAGGTGTCACTACAGGCCTGGGTTCGATCCCAGGCTATGTCACAACCAGCTGTGACCGGGAGTCCCATGGGCCATGCACAATTGGGTTGGGTTAAGGGAGGGTTTGGCCAGGGGGGCTTTACTTGGCTCATCACGCTCTAGCGACTCCTTGTGGTGGCCCGGACTCCTGCAGGCTGACTTCAGTCATCAGTTGAACGGTGTTTCCTCCAGCACATTGGTGGAGCTGTCTTCCGGGTTAAGTTGGCGGATGTAAAGAAGCATGGTTTGGGGGATCATCTTTCGGACAATGCATGACTCAACCTCCGCCTCTCCCGAGCCCATAGGGATAGTTGCAGCAATGACACAAGATTGTAATTGGGGAGATAAAGGAGGCTAAATAAATAAAAACTTGTGGCATTGTGTTGTGTGACAAAACTGCACTTTTTTTTATTTTCCCCAGCACAAGGTGCAACTGTGTAATGATCATGCTGTTTAATCAGATTCTTGATATGACACACCTGTCTAGTGGATGGATTATCTTGGCAAAGGTGTAAAAGGGGTTTAAACAAATTTGTGCATGGAATGTTAGACAAATAAGCTTTTTGTGCGTGTGGATTATTTTTGGAATCATTTATTTCAGCTCATGAAACATGGGATCGATACTTTACATATTGCGTTTATATTTTTGTTCAGTATAGTAAAGGAGAAAACCGACATCTTTGCACCGTGAATGGAGGATGTTTTATGTACGAGCTGGTCGCGGGGGATGCGATGTATAACCCACTGGGCAGGCTGAGTTGGGACGTCAGAGATCAAACAATGTCAGGAATTATAGCGCCCTTTGGTCGTATCTTGGGGCTGGTTGTATGGCTGAGTAAGCTAGTCTACAGTTGGTCGTGAATCAGCTGCCTGAAGTGTACCTCATCATTAGCCTACACCCAGTATGGAAATGACATATTTCATGTTTCACCTCAATGGCGGACGAGCTGCAGAAGCTGGTCAAACCCTCCTCAGATGCATCCTAAATTATGGTATTATTTCTAAGCCAGTTAGACTGAAATGCTGTGAGAAGGATCACCCGTCTAGCCTATTTATAGGCCAACAACTACTGTATGTGTGGAGTCATTATGGAACTCTGCTGTAGAGACACTGGTTGGCCACTGGTCTGTGCTAGCGTACAGGCAATATGTGGAGGATGAATAAGACCTAAATATCTATGAGCCACACACACACAGGAACACACATTCAGGGCTCTCTTTGGCTCAGGACTGTGTGTTTGTCACAGCAGTGATGTTGAGCTAGAGCAGGGTTCTCTCCCTAACGGTGTCTTTAATGTTGGCTGCTCTTATAGCCCTGCACCCACATCATGGCCCACATAACCCACTCTGTATCCAAAAACGCTTAACAGGGACATGACTGAGAGACACTGAAACCCAAGGGAGAAAGAGGGGAGGAGGGGTGGAAAGGGAAGGGAGAGATATGGAGAGGGAGCGGGGATTAAATACTGAATCCATTGATGTAGCATTAAAGGTCCAACGCAGCCATTTTTATCTCAATATCAAATCATTTCTGGGTAACAATTAAGTACCTCACTGTGATTGATTTAAAATTAAATTGTCAAAATAGCTTCTTAGCAAAGGGCAATTTCTCAAGCAAGAATTTTGCTAGCACTGTCTGGGAGTGGTCTGAGTGGGTAGGGGAAAACAAAAATATAGTTGTTATTGGCAGAGAAGTTTGGAACTCTCTATATTGGTCGATTACACCTCCATCCCAACCAGGTCATACACTAAAAGGGTATTATTGTCATTTTCACAATTTCACAGTATTATTCCAACCTCATATTGTGAGCTGGCCAGTTTACTAGGAACACTCCCCTAGTATGGATTGGACCCCCCTTTGCATCCAGAACAGACTGAATTATTCAGGGAACGGATTCTACAGGGTGTCGGAAACTTTCGTTGCTCAATTGGTATCAAGGGACATAACGTATGCCAGGAAAACATTCCCCACGCCACGGCCCCCCCTTGAGTTGTGCTGTGAGGGAGATCTTTGTGGGCTATACTCGGCCTTGTCTCAGGATGGTAAGTTGATGGTTGAAGATATACGTTGGCAAAGTGGGTGGGGTTATATCCTGCCTGTTTTGCCTTGTCCGGGGGTATCGTCAGACGGGGCCACAGTGTCTCCTTACCCCTCCTGTCTCAGCCTCCAGTATTTATGCTGCAGTAGTTTATGTGTCGGGGGCTAGGGTCAGTCTGTTATATCTGGAATATTTCTCCAGTGTTCTGTGTGAATTTAAGTATGCTCTCATTCTTTCTCTTTCTATTTCTTTCTCTCTCTCGGAGGACCTGAGCCCTAGGACCATGCCTCAGGACTACCTGGCATGATGACTCCTTGCTGTCCCCAGTCCACCTGGCTGTGCTGCTACTCCAGTTTCGACTGTTCTGCCTGCGGCTATGGAACCCTGACCTGTTCACCGGACGTGCTACCTTGTCCCAGACCTATTGTTTTCAACTCTCTAGAAACAGCAGGAGCGGTAGAGATACTCTGAATGATCGGCTATGAAAAGCTAACTGACATTTACTCCTGAGGTGCTGACCTGTTGCACCCTCGACAACCACTGTGATTATTATTATTTGACCCTGCTGGTCATCTATGAACATTTGAACATCTTGGCCATGTTCTGTTATAATCTCCACCCAGCACAGCCAAAAGAGGACTGGCCACCCCTCATAGCCTGGTTCCTCTCTAGGTTTCTTCCTAGGTTCTGGCCTTTCTAGGGAGTTTTTCCTAGCCAACATGCTTCAACACCTGCATTGCTTGCTGTTTGGGGTTTTAGGCTGGGTTTCTGTACAGCACTTTGTGACATCAGTTGATGTAAGAAGGGCTTTATAAATAAATTTGATTGCTTGATTGATACACCACCGCCACCAGCCTGTACCAGGCAGGATGGGTCCATTCGACAAATACTGTTTACTCCAAATCCTGACACTGCCATCAGCATGGCAGAACAGAAACCGGGATTCGTCGGACCAGGCAATGTTTTTTCACTCCTCAATTGTCCAGAACTATTGATTACGTGCCCACTGGAGCCTCTACTTCTTTTTTTCCTGGTGTGAGGTCATCTGCTGCAATAGCCGTTCCATAACAAGGATCGACGAGTTGTGCGTTCCAAAATGCCGTTCTGCACACCACTGTTGTACTGCTCCGCTACTTGTCGGTTTGTGACCCGCCTGTTAGCTTGCACAATACTTGCCATTCTTCTTTGACCTCTCTCATCAACATGCTGTTTTCGCCCCCACAGGACTACATCTGACTGGACATTTTTTGTTTGTCGCACCATTATTGCTAAACCCTAGACACTGTCATGCATGAAAAGTCCAGAAGGGCAGCCATATCTAAGATACTGGATCCTGCTCGCCAGGCACCGACGATCATACCACACTCAGTGGCTTAGGTAACTTGTTTTGCCCATTACTGTTATATACAGTTGAAGTTGGAAGTTTACATACACTAGGTTGGAGTCATTCAAACTAGTTTTTCAACCACTCCACAAATTTCTTGTTAACAAAGTATAGTTTTGGCAAGTCGGTTAGGACATCTACTTTGTGCATGACACACGTAATTTTTCCAACAATTGTTTACAGACAGATGATTTCAGTTATAATTCACTATTTCACATTTCCAGTGGGTCAGAAGTTTACATACCCAAGTTGACTGTGCCTTTAAACAGCTTGGAAAATTCCAGAAAATGATGTGGCTTTAGAAGATTCTGACAGGCTAATTGACATAATTTGAGTCCATTGGAGGTGTACCTGTGGATGTATTTCAAGGCCTACCTTCAAACTCAGTGCCTCTTTGCTTGACGACATTGGAAAATCAAAAGAAATCAGCCAAAACCTCAGAAAAAAAATTGCAGACCTCCACAAGTCTGAATAATTCTTAGGAGCAATTTCCAAACGCCTGAAAGTACCGCGTTCATCTGTACAAACAATAGTATGCAAGTATAAACACCATGGGACCACGCAACGGTCATACCGCTCAGGAAGGAGACGCGTTCCTAGAGATGAACGTACTTTGGTACGTTCACAGAACAACAGCAAAGGACCTTGTGAAGATTCTGGAGGAAACAGGTACAAACGTATCTATATCCACACTAAAACGAGACCTATATCGACATAACCTGAAAGACCACTCAGCAAGGAAGAAGCCACTGCTCCAAACCCACCATAAAGAAGCCAGACTACGGTTTGCAACTGCACATGGGGACAAAGATCGTACTTTTTTAGAGAAATGTCCTCTGGTCTGATGAAACAAAAATAGAACTCTTTGGCTATAATGACCATCGTTATGTTGCGAGGAAAAAGTGGGAGGCTTGCAAGCTGAAGAACATCATCCCAACCATGAAGCACGTAGGTGGCAGCATCATGTTGTGGACAATGGACAATGACCGCAAGCATGCTTCCAAAGTTCTGGCATAATGGCTTAAGGAAGTTAACAAAGTTAAGGTATTTGAGTGTCCATCACAAAGCCCTGCCCTAAATCCTATAGAACATTTAGTGGGGCAGAAATGAAAAAGCATGTGAAAGCAAGGAGGCCTACAAAATGAATCAGTTACAACAGCTATGTAAGGAGGAATGGGCCAAAATTCACCCAACTTATTGTGGGAAGCTTGTGGAAGGCTACCTGAAACGTTTGACCCAAGTTAAACATGTTAGGCATGTCAGCGCCTCTTTCCACTCAGGAAGCTGAAAAGATTTGGCATGAGCCCTCAGATCCTCAAAAAGTTCTACAACTGATCCATCGAGAGCATCTTGACGGGCTGTATTACCTCTTGATATGGCAAATGCATCACCCTTGAAGACAAAGCACTGCAGAAGGTGGTGTGGACAGCCCGTACATCACTGTGGGTCGAACTCCCTGCCATCCAGGACCTCTATATCAGGCAGTGTCAGAGAAAGGCCCAAAAAATTGCCACCCAAGCCATACTGTTCACTCTGCCACCATCCGGCAAATGGTACTGGAGCATCGGCTCTCGGAACAACAGGCTCCTAGACAGTTTCTACACTCAACCCATAAGACTGATAAATAGTTGATTAAATTGTTACTCTGAGTATCTGCACTAACCCTATCTTGAACTGGCTCTATGCACACTCACAAACTATATATGCACACTATATACACACTCACACACTCTCACACAAAACCCACACACATTCACATACACTACATACACACGCACACACATAACACACACACACATAACGACACAACAGAAACACATGCACACGTACGCACTCATGCATACACACAGAAACACACACACACACTTTTACACTCATCATATGCTGCTGCTACTCTGTCCTTTATTTTACTCTTATTATTATCTATCCTAAAGCCCAGTTACTTCAAGTACCTACAGTTGAAGTCGGAAGTATACATACACCTTTGCCAAATACATTTAAACTCCGTTTTTCACAATTCCTGACATTTAATCCCAGTAAAAAGTCACTGTCTTTGGTCAGTTAGGATCACCACTGTATTTTAAGAATGTGAAATGTGTCACGACTTCTGCCGAAGTCGTTGCCTCTCCTTGTTCGGGCGGTGCTCGGTGTTCGACATCACCGGTCTTCTAGACATCATTGATCCTTTTTTCATTTTCCATTGGTTTTTGTCTTGTCTTCACACACACCTGTTTTCAATCACATTCATTACCTGTTGTGTATATAACCCTCTGTTTCCCCTCATGTCTTTGTCAGAGATTGTTTTATTGTCAGTGTAGTGTGTTTGTTGTATAGGTGCTCGTCGGGTCTTTGTACCCATGTTTTGTTTGTTTATGTACATTTAGTGTTATGGAGCATGTTACGTGGACTTTATTAAAAGACTCCATTTTACACTCCATTTGACTCTCCTGCGCCTGACTTCCCTGCCACCTATTACACCTATGCATGACAAAATGTCAGAATAATAGTAGAGAGAATGATTTATTTCAGTTTTATTTCTTTCATCACATTCCCAGTGGGTCAGCAGTTTACATACACTCAATTAGTATTTGGTAGCATTGCCTTTAAATTGCTTGACTTGGGTTAAACGTTTCGGGTAACCTTCCACAAGCTTCCCACAATAAGTTGGGTGAATATTGGCTCACTCCTCCTGACAGAGCTGGTGTAACTGAGTCAGGTTTGCAGGCCTCCTTGCTCGCACACGCTTTTTTAGTTCTGCCCACAAATTTTCTATGGGATTTAGGTCGGGGCTTTGTGATGGCCAATCGAATACCTTGACTTTGTTGTCCATAAGCCATTTTGCCAGAACTTTAGAAGTATGCTTGGAGTCATTGTCCATTTGGAAGACCCATTTGAGACCAAGCTTTAACTTCCTGACTAATGTCTTGAGATGTTGCTTCAATATATCCACATAATTTTCCTCCCTCATGAAGCCATCTATTTTGTGAAGTGCACCAGTCCCTACTGCAGCAAAGCACCCCAGCAACATGATGCTGCCACCCCCATGCTTCATGGTTGGAATGGTGTTCTTCGGCTTGCAAGCCTCCCCCTTTTTCCTCCAAACATAACGATGGTCATTATGGCCAAACAGTTCTATTTTTATTTAATCAGACCAGAGGACATTTCTCCAAGACATACAATCTTTGTCCCCATGTGCAGTTACAAACCGTATTCTGACATTTTTAATGGCGGTTTTGGAGCAGTGGCTTCTTCCTTGCTGTGCGGCCTTTCAGGTTATGTCGTTATAGGACTCATTTTACTGTGGATATAGATACTTTGTACCTGCTTCCTCCAGCATCTTCACAAAGTCCTTTGCTGTTGTTCTGGGATTCATTTTCACATTTCGCACCGAAATACGTTAATCTCTTGGACACAGAACGCGTCTCCTTCCTGAGCGGTATGACAGCTGTGTGGTCCCATGGTGTTTATACTTGCGTACTATTGTTTGTACAGATGAACATGGTACCTTCAGGCATTTGGAAATTGCTCCCAAGGATGAACCAGACTTGTGGAGGTCTACACATTTTTGTGTAGACTTGTGGAGGTCTTGGCCAATTTCTTTTGATTTTCCCATTATGTCAAGCAAAGAGACACAGAGTTTGAAGGTCGGCCTTGAAATAAATCCACAGGTACACCTCCAATTGACTCAAGTGATGTCAATTAGCCTCTCAGAATTTTCTAAAGCCATGACATCATTTTCTGGATTTTCCCAAGCTGTTTAAAGGCACAGTCAACTATGTGTATGTATACTTCTGACCCACATGACCCAAGTGAATAATCTGTCTGTAAACAATTGATGGAAAAATTACTTGTGTCATGCACAAAGTAGATGTCCTAACCGACTTCCCAAAACTATAGTTTGTTAACAAAAAATGTGTGGAGTGGTTAAAAAACGAGTTTTAATGACTCCAACCTAAGTCTATGTAAACTTCCGACTTCAACTGTATCTATCTCAAACACCTCCTACTCCTGTATATTAATCTGGTACTGGTACTGGTACTCCCTATATATAGCCTCATTCATGTGTATTTTTTACTATTTGAGTTTCTTACTCTGCATCGTTAGGAAGGGCTCGTAAGCAATTTTTTTTACACTGCATCATTGGGAAAGCCTCGCAAGCAAGCATTTCACAATAAAGTCTACACCCGTTCTGACAAATAACATTTGATTTGATTTGAAGCACGAAGCTAAAGTTATAGCAGGCAGCAGGCTGTTAATCTGTTTTCAAAGACGTACAATAAATTAGTAGTGATCGTTTTAAGAGAACAAAAAATACTTACCCATACATTTGAACACCTCCGCAGAATCTTTGCTAATCACCATCTTACAAGTTGTTTTGTTGTTTACTTATTATAGTGGATGGAAAAATGTCAATCTTTGTGTAAAAAATCTAAAGATTAGTAGTCAATCATGGTACCAGTAATTGCTTCTAATACACCAGATATTAGTTTTTATTTTTATTTTGCACCCAGAAGAAGTTAAATGGATACTTTTGTTGCTAATGGCAGCCTACAGTACCCTGGTTGGCCTTCATCTTGAGTAACTACTCAATGAAAGGGGGAAGCACTGAGCTAGCCTCCGTCTCTTCCTGGAATAGCTCAAACTGCCCATGTTATATCTTCATGAGACACAATAATAACCCACTTCATTTGGCTTCAAAGCGTTATTGAGTCTTCACATTCATTCATATATATATTGTTATAGAGACACACACTCACTCACACACACATACACACACGGCCACCAGCCTCCCAGCAGACGTGTTGTGTCTTCTCTAAAGGCTCAGACAGCGTGACAACCCTGGCTCCCATCTGGTTAATGACCCGTAGCACACAGCTACTGTCACGGACCATCACGCCTGGTTGACTGCTGACTGCTCATACATGTAGGAGGGAGGGAAGGAGGGAGGGAGAGGGAAGTGAGAGAGGGATAAAGAGGGCCATAAGGCTGATGAAAATGCTCTCTGTCATTACGATATTCACTATTGGTTTTATTCTTACTGCTGTGTTTCTTAAAGAACAACTAAATGTGCTTTTAACGGTTGGCTGTATAACATTTGAAATAGAATATGAGTACAAGTCCTTATCAGTGATGTGTATGAGTTCTCAGGCAGATCAGTCAGTGCAGTTCTCATGCAGATCATTTACATTCACTCTGCAGAGGCCATGACTGCATGTAGAGCTGGAAGTACATTTAGAGATATTTACAGCCACGTACCACAGTCCCCCCCCTATATGTCTGCGTGTGTTAAATCATTTTATTGTCATGTGCATCGGTACAGTGAAATGCCCTTCTTTCTTGCTCTTTCCCAACAATGCAGTAGTACAATAGAAAAATAATCTAAAAAAGTAAAGTAGAACAAAAACACACAACAGAAATGTTGCATAATAAAAATATCCCCATAAAAATCGCTCAGTTTAAGCTCAATCGACCATATGCGCCTATGTCACACTTCCACATCTGTGGTGAAAGGTGACCGATCCGGAAAAACAGGCTACTCACAAAATCGTCTGTAGCGTCTGAATGGTTTGGCCTACAAACTATTATGACCCCCTATGGAAAAATGAGATGAACAAAAACACGTAGGTCTGAAGGTCCCCCAGTACCAGTTGAAAACGAATGGTAGTATATATAAAAACTGCTTAGATCCAAAAATAAGGGATTAAATACATGTATAGAAAACAAACAAATGTTTCCTTTTTTATATCTCCCAGATATAGGAGACATACACTTCAGATGTTCAATGTAGTGAATCTGTTAATCATTGTGTTTGTATGGGCAGTAAGGCCAAAAATAAATTACATGTTTTTTATTCTTCAAGGGGTCTTGAAATTCTAAATCAAGCCTCTCTTCCTCACTCATCTCTGCAGCCACTCTCTCCATCTCTGTGGTCCTTCTCTCAGTTGTAGCCATCTAGGAAGGATGGGTGGAGGGACCCACATGAAAATAATACTACAGTACTTACTATATAATTCTGTTATAAATTGTACAATACTGTGGAATACTACAGTATACTACACACTGTGGTATCCCTTCATCATGTTTAGTGCCTACTATAGAATGTTGTAGTATACTGTAGAATACTATAGTAAATATTACAGTATCATCCACACAAGAAAACATACCTACAATTTATGGGAAATTTGCTATTTTAGTAGTTCTCCTCAAGGAGAAAGCCTTGTCACCTCTATGTCAAAGATAATAAAACAAAACACTGAAGTAAATACTACAGTGATGTCCTCAAAATCACTACAATAAAATACTACAGTATACCACAGTCTGCAAAAACACTACATTATATAATACGGTATACGACAGTCCAAAAACACTACAGTAATTACTATAGTAGATAATACAGTTGTTTTTACTACAGTATTTATACTGCAGTAAACTGTAAATGCCACAATACTATATTAAAGTCCACAAAAACACTCCAGTAAATACTGTAGTATTCACACAATTGTATATACTATAGTATTTTTTCATGTGGGGATGGAGGGGTTGGACGTGTGTTTCTGTGTGTGACACCTCTTCGTCCCTTGTTATAGTTGCGTGTGTGTGTGTGTGTGTGTGTGTGTGTGTGTGTGTGTGTGTGTGTGTGTGTGTGTGTGTGTGTGTGTGTGTGTGTGTGTGTGTGTGTGTGTGTGTGTGTGTGTGTGTGTGTGGGTAAGTCAGTGCGTGAGTGTGTCTGTGAGTTTCCTCACCTGTATGTGTATACTCTATGTATGTGTCTTTGCCAGCTCTCCTGCAGTCTGTGAGTACGTGTAGTGCGTCACCCTGCTCTCTCTGTCCCAGGTCCCTGGTAGGAATGGGCATATGGTAACCCTGGGATACGGGCTGGACTTAATGACGTTACTGCCACCACAAACACACTTCTGACATCACTGGCCTCCTCCTGAAATTAAGGCAGAGAAACCAGAGCCCTGCAGGCATCCTAACGCTGGCAAAGAGGAGAGAGAATCCACACTCATATACATGACTAAAGGTATGTGCCCATCGAACATCTCATCCTAAAATCATGGGCATTACTATGGAGTTGGCACCCCCTTTGCTGTTATAACAGCCAATACTCTTCTGGGAAGGCTTTCCACTAGATGTTGGAACATTATTTTGGGGACTTGCTTCCATTCAGCCACAAGATAGTTAGTGATGTCGAACACTGATGTTGGGCAATTAGGCAAGGCTCGCAGATGGCGTTCCAATTCATCGCAAAGGTATTTGATGGGGTTGAGGTCAGGCCTCTGTGCAGGTCAGTCAAGTTCTTCTACACCAATCTCAACAAACTATTTCTGTATGGACCTTGCTTTTTGCAAGGGGGCATTGTCATGCTGAAACAGGAATGAGCCTTCCCCAAACTGCTGCCACAAAGTTGGAAGCACAGAATCATCTAGAATGTCATTGTATGCTGCAGTGTTAAGGTTTCCCATCACTGGAACTAGGGGGCCTAGCCTAAACCATAAAAAACAGCCCCAGACCATTATTCCTCCTCCACCAAACTTTACAGTTGGCACTATGCATTAGGGCAGGTAGCGTTCTCATTGCATCCGCCAAACCCAGATTTGTCTGCCAGACTGCCAGATGGTTAAGTGTGATTCATCACGCCAGAGAACGCGTTTCCACCGCTCCAGAGTCCAATGGCTGCAGGCTGTAGACCACTCCAGCCGATGCTTGGCATTGGCAATGCTGATCTTAGGCTTCTGTGCAGCTGCTTTGCCATGGAAACCCATTTCATGAAACTCCTGACGAAAAGTTATTGTGTTGACGTTCCTTCCAGAGGCAGTTTTGAACTGGGTAGTGAGTGTTGCAACCGAGGATAGATGATTTTTACACTACCACTTCGTGGGTAAGCCATTGTTGCTCCTAGACGTTTCCACCTCACAATAACAGCACTTACAGTTCACCGGGGCAGTTCTAGCAGGGCAGAAATTTAACAAACTGACTTCTTGGATGGTGGACCCCTATGATGGTCCAACGTTGAAAGTCTCTGAGCTCTTCAGTAAGGCCATTCTACTGTCAATGTTTGTCCATGGAGATTGCATGGCTGTGTGCTCGATTTTATACACCTGTCAGAAACGGTGTGGCTGAAATAGCCAAATGCCCTAATTTGAAGGAGTGTCCACATACTTTTGTATATATTGTGTATCACAACACTGAGATTTTAACACTTGCAAATTTGCTGTGTGACTGTGTCTGTCTGTGTATCTGTGTGTCTGTTTATATGTACAGTATCAGTCAAAAGTTATAGACACACCTACTCATTCAAGAGTTAAAAAAAATATTTGTATTTATTTTCAACACTGTTGAATAGTAGTGAAGACTTCAAAACTATGAAATAACACTTATGGAATTCTGTAGTAACCAAATAATTGTTAAACAAATCAAAATATATTTTATATTTGAGATTCTTCAAAATAGCCAACCTTTGCTTTGATGACAGCATTGCACACTCTTGGCATTCTCTCAACCAGCTTCATGAGGAAGGCTTTTTCAACAGTCTTGAAGGAGTTCCCACATACGCTGAGCACTTGTTGGCTGCTTTTCCTTCATTCTGCGGTCCAACTCATCCCAAACCATCTCAACTGGGTTGAGGTCAGGTGATTGTAGAGGCCAGGTTATCTGATGCAACAACCAATCACTCTCCTTTGTCAAATTATCCTGACACAGCCTGGTGGTGTGTATTGGGTCATTGTCTTTCTGAAAAACAAATGATAGTCTCACTAAGCACAATCCAGACGGGATTGTGTATCTCTGCAGAATGCTGTGGTAGTCATGCTGGTTACGTGTGCCTTGAATTCTAAATAAATCACTGAGAGTGTCACCAGCAAAGCACCCCCGCATCATCACACCTCCTCCTCCATGCTTCACGGGCGGGAACCACACATGCAGAGATCATCCATTCACCTACTCTGCGTCACACAAAGACACGGCTGTTGGAACCATAAATCTCAAATTTGGACTCATCAGACAAAAGGACAGATTTCCACCGGTCTAATGTCCATTGCTCGTGTTTCTTGGCCCAAGCAATTCCAACATGAAGGCCTGATTCACGCAGTCTCCTCTGAATAGTTCATGTTGAGATGTGTCTGTTACTTGAACTCTGTGAAGCATTTATTTGGGCTGCAATCTGAGGTACAGTTAACTCTAATGTACTTACCTTCTGCAGCATTGTTAACTATGGGTCTTCCTTTCCTGTGGCAGTCCTCATGACAGCTAGTTTCATCATAGCGCTTAATGGTTTTTGCGACTGCAAATTTTTCAGATTGTCTGACCATATCTTAAAGTAATGATGGACTGTCTTTGCTTATTTGAGCTGTTCTTGCGATAGTATGGACTTGGTGTTTTACCAAATAGGGCTATCTTCTGTATACCACCCCGACCTTGTCACAACACAAGTTATTGCCTCAAACGCATCAAGAAGGAAAGAAATTCCACGAATAAAATGTGAACAACACACCTGTTAATTGAAATGATTTCCAGATGACTACCTCATGAAGCTGTTTGGGAGAATGCCAAGAGTGTGTAATGCTGTCATCAAAGCAAAGGTTGGCTATTGTGAAGAATCTCAAATATGAAATATATTTTGATTTGTTTAACACTTTTTTTCATTACAAAACCCAGCAAAAAAAGAAAAACCGTTTCTCTGTTACTTTCAGCAAACTTAACATGTGTAAATATTTGTATGAACATAGCAAGATTCAACAACTGAGCCATAAACTGAACAGGTTCCACAGACATGTGACTAACATAAATGGAATAATTATGTCCCTGAACAAAGGGGGGGGTCAAACTCAAAAGTAACAGTCGGTATCTGGTGTGGCCAACAGCTGCATTAAGTACTGCAGTGCATCTACTCCTTATGGACTGCACCAGATTGACCAGTTCTTGCTGTGAGATGTTACCCCACTCTTACACCAAGGCACTTGCAAGTTCCCAGAGATTTCTGAGGGGAGTGGCCCTAGCTCTCACCCTCCGATCCAACAGGTCTCAGATGTGCTCAATGGGATTGAGATCCGGGCTCTTCGCTGGCCATGGCAGAACATGGACATTCCTGTCTTGCAGGAAATCATGCACAGAATGAGCAGTATGGCTGGTGGCGTTGTCATGCTGGAGGGTCATGTCAGGATGAGCCTGCAGGAAGGGTACCACATGAGGTACCAGGGAGGAGGATGTCGTCCCTGTAATGCACAGCGTTGAGATTGCCTGCAATGACATCAAGCTCGGTCCGATGATGCTGTGACACACCGCCCCAGACCATGATGGACCCTCCACATCCAAGTTGATCCCTCTCCAGAGTACAGGTCTCGGTGTAATGCTCATTCCTTTGACAATAAACGCAAATCCGACCATCACCCATGGTGAGACAAAACGTGACTCGTCAGTGAAGAGCACTTTTTGCCAGTTCTGTCTGGTTCAGCAACGGTGGGTTTGTGCCCATAGGTGACGTTGTTGCCGGTGATTTATTTTGAGGACCTGCCTTACAACAGGCCTACAAGCCCTCAGTCCAGCCTCTCTCAGCCTGTTGCGGACAGTCTGCGTACTGATGGAGGGATTGTACGTTCCTGGTGTAACTCAGACAGTTGTTGTTGCCATCCTGTACCTGTCCCGCAGGTGTGATGTTCGGATGTGCCGAACCTGTGCAGGTGTTGTTACACATGGTCTGCCACTGCGAGGACAATCAGCTGTCCGTTTTGTCTCCCTGTATTGCTGTCTTAGGTGTCTCACAATACGGACATTGCAATTTATTGCCCTGGCCACATATGCAGTCCTCATGCATCCTTGCAGTATGCCTAAGGCACGTTCACACAGATGAGCAGGGACCCTGGTCATCTTTCTTTTGGTGTTTTCAAAGTCAGCAGAAAGGCCTCTTTAGTGTCCTAAGTTTTCATAACTGTAACCTTAATTGCCTACCGTCTGTAAGCTGTTAGTGTCTCAACGACCATTCCACAGGTGCATGTTCATTAATTGTTTATGGTTCATTGAACAAGCATGGGAAACAGTGATTAAACCCTATGCAATGAAGATCTGTAAAGTTATTTGGATTTTTACGAATTATCTTTGATGTCTTCTTTATAAATAAATAAAAACCCTGGAATGAGTAGGTTTGTCTAAACTTTTGACCGGTTCTGTATCTCTTCACGCGCGCGTGTGCGTGTGTGTGTGTGTGTCCCCTAGGGTATATGCTCTGTAATCTCTCTCCCACTGATCTGATTCAGGCTGACTGCTTGTGACCTTGTAGACTCAGTCAGAGGACTAGTGTTCACTGCCAACTGTGCTACAGGGTTTACCAAATCTCTCTCTCCTCTCTCTCTCTCTGTGTTTGTGTGTTTACACAGCATTTACAGTGTTTCCCATTAAAGGGGGGTGAACTGACTGGTTTAGCCTCGGTTTCACTCCTCCTCATTAGGAAATGTGACTGAAATCAATTGTGTGTCTTGGAGGTGTGCTTTGATGCGGGTGTCTCTTGTGTGAGTTCGACACGTGGGAAGTGTTTATACATTCACTCTGCCAAAACAGTATACAGTTAGTCATTCTCCCTTCTACACAGCAAACCAGGTAATGTGTCTGGAAGTAGCTTGGACTAGCTAGCAAGCTAGCCAACTTCTTTCAC
The DNA here is from genome assembly GCF_036934945.1 of Oncorhynchus masou masou. Lineage (NCBI taxonomy): Eukaryota > Metazoa > Chordata > Actinopteri > Salmoniformes > Salmonidae > Oncorhynchus > Oncorhynchus masou. The sequence goes on along the minus strand of NC_088242.1, from coordinate 68,972,757 downwards.
CATTTTGCTTCAGCCAGCCGGTACGACCTTGGCAACATTGATTTAACGTTGGATTGCACAATGTAAATGGGACAAGATTTTCATGTTGCATACCGTTTTTTTTGATTTCTCATTTGATGCTTTTTTTTGGGGGGGGGACTTATGTTTTAGTCATTAAAATTTGGAGCTAAAGTATTTTCTCATGTACCTTGTATAATTTACTGATGGTCCCTAACTAGCAAATATGGGTATCCAAAATGAAACCAAATTTACCAAGGTCATATTGCGTTCCACACCCAGGTGTTTAAGTTGGGCATTACAAACGGTCACGTGCATCTGTGCTGAAAATGATTTATTACTTGAGTGCTGCAAGCTGTGAGCAGGATTAAAATATACCCAACCCAAGGAAAACTGTTACATACTAGATTCCGTACATGTCGCAAATCTCTGTTTGGGACGATAATGACTTTATGACCAAATCTTACACTTTGTAGTCAATTTTGACACTATAATAAATGTTTCTGATTAATATTAATGCCACAGAGGCCAGTTTTAACCAGAGAAGCTGTTTTTTTGGTTCAGTTGCACATTAACTGTATCACATCTGGCCGTGATTGGGAGTCCCATAGGGCCGTGCACAATTGGCCCACCGTCAGTTTGGCCGGGGTAGGCTGTCATTGTAAATAAGAATTTGTTCTTAACTGACTTGCCTAGTTAAATAAAGAAAAACAAATAAACAAATAATAACAATAACTCCACACTAATCAATTAACTAGTCTAACTCCACAAAAGTACCAACTGTGAAGACCACTCAGGTCTAATAACTGTGATTGATTCCTGAATGACACCCCCCATACTGCCGTCAGCTAGACTAGGGGAACACTTTGTCTCAGACACACGCACACATGCACACGCACACACACATGCACACACACTCACACACGCAGAAGCACACACACATCCACACGCACTCACACACACACACGCACACACAGCTACATGTCCCCTGTCGTCTGGCTGCTGCCTTGTGGGTTCAGCTGAAGATCGAAGCTCTCTCTGAGGCAATGTCTGTTGTCTCTCTGTGTGTGTTTTTGTGCATATGTGCGCTTGAGTTAGTGTTTGTGTGTGACTGCGTGCGTGCATGTTCTTGCGTAAGTGTTTATGTCTGTATGTTTGTGTCTGTGTGCAAGCGTTTGTGTGTGTGTGTGTGTGTGTGTGTGTGTGTGTGTGTGTGTGTGTGTGTGTGTGTGTGTGTGTGTGTGTGTGTGTACATGTGCATTCATATGTGTGTGTTTGTATATGTGCACGTACGTGTGTGGGTGTCAGGCTGCCATTGTCAGCCTACTGAATGATTGATCCTTCCAGAACTCGACTGCTGTCCAAATACACTATTGATATTTTTCTTCCTGTCTTTTACATTCCATAATATTCTCTTCTGTGTTCTATTCTTTAAGTGATTATGTTGGTTCTGGTTCAATAGTGTGTTCATGAGGGAGTGGTAATTTCCTTTGGACTGATAGGTCTAATCATCCTCTATCTCACAGATAGTCTTCTCCTAAAGGAAATATTAAGATGCAAAGTCACAAACAATAATCTTACATTATGATTTGTTAATGCAGTGAAATTACAAACTAGATGACAGCAATATGAATCATGTCCCCTTCTTGTCGAAAAGGGATGAGAAGAAGCACAAGCACCTGAATGCTAATGACTCCTTTCTACTCATATCAAAATTACGATGTTTCTCTGAATTGCCTTTTGAAAGCCTAGCACTGTAAAATCATGTTTTATAATTTAACTAGTCATGTTGGCAATGGAACAAGCTTTCAAATCATGCCCACCTGACCCAGATTGCCAGTTACAGATGTCGGATCTTAACTTGATCACTCTTTTGACGCAAATAATTTTCCTGCTGCATTAAGAAATTCAAATGAACCTTGTGATTCCTTGAAAATGAGCAGTTCTCTTTCGCTCCATGCGTTGGCAGCCAAGTAATTGGGATCAGGCCTGCTATCAAAATAATATTCTCTCTCGCTCGATCAAACGCTATGCCTCGGTCCTATTACTGCAACATGAAATGTATTTATTTTAATCTGAAATGCAGCCATACTCATCAACAACTTGTTTTATATATCTTAATAACAGAAGATAGATATTTGTTTCCACTAGGCTATGACGTGACGTGTATCCTAAGGTTACGAAGGAACAGTCAAAATTGAGTTCAACTGTGGCCTGGTGTGGTCTAGTGGTTAGGGCTGCTGCCTTCTGTGCGCCCTTACAGTATAGGCTTACCATATGGTTTCGATTCTGTGCCCTTCTGGCACAAATAACTTAATCCCCCGATTGACTTGATTTAGTTACACATCTCAAATATGGACGGTTCAGGGATATTTCTTGATAAGAAATCATTATACCAGACACTTTTCTTTTAAAGACAGTTGTATTTAATGGATAACATAAATAGGAAACACATACAATATGTCACGACTTCTGCCAAAGTCGTTGCCTCTCCTTGTTCGGGCGGTGCTCGGCGTTCGACGTCACCGGTCTTCTAGCCATCATTGATCCTTTTTTCATTTTCCATTGGTTTTGTCTTGTCTTCCCACACACCTGTTTTCAATCCCATTCATTACCTGTTGTGTATTTACCCTCTGTTTCCCCTCATGTCTTTGTCAGAGATTGTTTTATTGTCAGTATAGTGTGATTGTTACATAGGTGCGCGTTGGGTCCTCGTACCCATGTTTGGTTTGTTTGTTCATTTATTGTTATGGAGCATAATCGTGGAACTTTATTAACCTGTTGCGTCGCGCAATCCCGGATCCGGGATTCTATTTATAGCCTCAAGCTCATTAGCATAACGCAACGTTAACTATTCATGAAAATCGCAAATGAAATGAAATAAATACATTTGCTCTCATGCTTAGACTTTTGTTAACAACACTGTCATCTCAGATTTTCAAAATATGCTTTTCAACCATAGCTAAACAAGCATTTGTGTAAGAGTATTGATTGCTAACATGGCTATAAGCCTAGAATTCAGCCAGCAACATTTTCACAAAAACAAGAAAATAATTCAAATAAAATCATTTACCTTTGAATAACTTCAGATGTTTTCAATGAGGAGACTCTCAGTTAGATAGCAAATGTTCAGTTTTTCAAAAAAATATGATTTGTGTAGGACAAATCGCTCCGTTTTGTTCACGTTTGGCTATGAAAAAAACCTGTATACAGTTATAGCCTCAAGCTCATTAGCATAATGTAACGTTAACGATTTCTGAAAATCGCAAATAAAATGAAAATAATGCGCCTGCTCTCAAGCTTAGCCTTTTCTTAACAACACTGTCATCTCATATTTTCAAAATATGCTTTTGAACCATAGCAATTCACTAATTTGTGTAAGAGTATGCTAAGCTAGCTTAGCATTTTGAGTAGCATTTAGCACGCAACATTTTCACAAAAACCAGATAACCAAATAAATAAAATCATTTACCTTTGAAGAGCTTCGGATGTTTTCAATGAGGAGACTCTCAGTTACATAGCAAATGTGCAGTGTTTCCTGAAAGCGTCTTTGTGTAGGAGAAATCGCTCCATTTTGTACATCACATTTGGCTACCGAAACGAACCAAAAATTCAGTCACCTACAACGTCAAACTTTTTCCGAATTAACTCCATAATATCGACCGAAACATGGCAAACGTTGTTTGGAATCAATCCTCAAGGTGTTTTTTCACATATCTCTTCATTGATATATCGTTCGTGGAATCCTGCTTTCTTCTCTGAATTCCATGGAAAAATACTTGCAGCTGAGGTTTGCGCACCAATTTCGGCGCAGGACACCGGGCGGACACCTGGTAAATGTGGTCTCTTAGGGTCAATCTTCCAATGATATGCCTACAAATACGTCACAATGCTGCAGACACCTTGGGGAAATGACAGAAAGGACAGGCTCATTCCTCTCGCATTCACAGCCATATAAGGAGACAATGGAAAACGGAGCCTCAAAAATCCTGCTGATTTCCTGGATGCCGTTTCATCTTGGTTTTGCCTGTAGCTCATGTTCTGGGGCACGCACAGAGAATATCTTTGCAGTTCTGGACACGTCAGAGTGTTTTCTTTCCAAAGCTACCAGTTATATGCATAGTCGAGCATCTTTTTGTGACAAAATATTGCGCTTAAAATGGGCACGTCTTTTTATCCAAAAATGATATAGCGCCCCTAGAGTTTCAAGAGGTTAAAAGACTCCATTTTAGACTCAGTTTGACTCTCCTGCGCTTGACTTCCCTGCCACCTATTACACCTATGCGTGACACAATAATAACAGTAGGCTACACCAACATTACTTTCCATTCATACAAAGTGTCAGGTAAATTGTCACACTAGATTTTCTGTGTTAAACAAGGAAATACTTGATTTCTATTGTGTGGAATGCTTGTCAAATAGATAAATCTCCCTTAGTCTGTTCCAAAAGGACTAAGTTGTTCTGATAATAATACCAACTAGAGAGCAAACTTATCTTTAAAGACTTTGGTTGCCAGCAAGACTAAGGTAACACCGAAGTCATCTTTTAGGGAGCGGTATTGAGATCAGCTGTGTTAGTGAGTTTAGCACATATTGATGTTTTAACGAAACATCAGCTGATGATAATCTAGTGCCATCGATGGATGCAATTGGCCTCTTGCTATTTGATTAATGTTCCAATACATTCTGTAGGCTACCCATTAGCCTATTCATTGTCACACAATGAAAGGTGTGAAAACTGATAAATAGGCTACTTGTTTGTGTTTCCCTGGCTGAGCTGATGAGCTGATTTGGGCCATCAGTTGATTGACAGATGTAGGCCTACTGTAGAATGGTAATCTTTCCTCCAGTGTGGATGCTGGGGTATATAGCGGCCGTTTTATGGGCTCCTGAACAATTATGCTGTTTTCTGTGTTCTTTTGTGCTGATATGAACTTTTTTTGTACTTAATTTTTCGGCCATCGTTTGCTGTGACCGAATAAATCTTCTGGACATCAGAACAGCGATAACATACCTTGATTTGGATGAAAAACTCTACTTCAATGACTCGGCCTCGCAGAACATGCTTTTTTTGGTTACGTTTTTTTTTTTTACAATAAAAAACATAAATTCAGCAAAAAAATAAACATCCATTTTTCAGGACCCTGTCTTTCAAAGATTATTCATAAATATCCAAATAACTTCACAGATCTTCATTGTAAAGGGTTTAAACACTGTTTCCCATGCTTGTTCAATGAACCATAAACAATGAATGAACATGCACTTGTGGAACGGTCGTTAAGACACTAACAGCTTACAGACGGTAGGTCACAGTTATGAAAACTTTAAGACACTAAAGAGGCCTTTCTACTGACTCTGAAAAGCACCAAAAGAAAGATGCCAAGGGTCCCTGCTCATCTGCCTGAACGTGCCTTAGACATGCTGCAAGGAGGCATGAGGACTGCAGATGAGTCCAGGGCAAAACATTGCAATGTCCGTACTGTGAGACACCAGAATGGCAACAACAACTGACCGAGTTACACCAGGAACACACACTCCCTCCATCAGTGCTCAGACTGTCCGCAATAGGCTGAGAGAGGCTGCACTGAGAGCTTGTAGGCCTGTCCTCACCAGACATCACCGGCAACAACGTCGCCTATGGGCACAAACCCACGGTCGCTGGACCAGACAGAACTGGCAACAAGTGCTCTTCACTGACGAGTCTCCGTTTTCTCACCAGGGGTGATGGTTGGATTCGCGTTTATCATCGAAGGAATGAGCGTTACACCGAGGCCTGTACTCTGGAGAGGGATCGATTTGGAGGTGGAGTGTCCATCATGGTCTGGGGCGGTGTGACACAGCATCATCGGAATGAGCTTGTTGTCATTGCAGGCAATCTTAACGCTGTACGTTACAGGGACGACATCCTCATCCCTCATGTGGTACCCTTCCTGCCGCTCATCCTGACATGACCCTCCAGTATGACAATGCCACCAGCCATACTGCTCATTCTGTGCGTGATTTCTTGCAAGACAGGAATGTCAGTGTTCTGCCATGGCCAGCGAAGAGCCAAGATCTCAATCCCATTGAGCACATCTTGGATCTGTTGCATTGGAGAGTGAGGGCTAGGGCCATTCCCCCCAGAAATGTCTGGAAACTTTCAGGTGCCTTGGTGTAAGAGTGGGGTAACATCCCACAGCAAGAATTCGCACATCTGGTGCAGTCTATGAGGACGAGATGCACTGCAGTACTTAATGCAGCTGGTGGCCACACCACATACTGGCTGTTACTTTTGATTTTGACCCCCCCCCCTTTGTTCAGGGACACATTATTCCATTTATGTTAGTCACATGTCTGTGGAACTTGTTCAGTTTATGTCTCAGTTGTTGAGTCTTGTTATATTCATACAAATATTTACACATGTTAAGTTTGCTGAAAATAAATGCAGTTGACAGTGATAGGTTTCTTTTTTTGAGTTTACATACAAGCAACAACATCACACAAACATCAACTGCATCATACCTGCCCAGACCCACATGCTCACACCCCCATATTCAGCACCGGCATAACTCTCCTCCACTTGGCCTCAAACTACACCAATTTGTCTCTCTCCGTTGCCCACACACTTTCAGCATTTAAATAAAAAACTATTTGACCTTTTCATTGTGATAATGACAGTGGATTGGTGAGTTTTGAAGTATACATTTTTTCAAGATGATTGATGAAAAAAGCATCATAACTTTTGGACTTAATATCATTCCCACAAAACATGGATTATTGAGTCATTCTTAGCTTTACACAGTGCTGTGACTGTTTTGAGGGGTTTGCACAACTTGTTGAGGATAGGGGGCAGTATTTTCACTTTGGATGAATTGCGTGCCCATAGTGAACTGCATCCTACTCTGTCCTAGATTGCTAATATATGCATATTATTATTACTATTGGATAGAAAACACTCTGAAGTTTCTAAACTGTTTGAATTTTGTCTATAAGTATAACAGAACTCATAGGGCAGGCAATCTTCCAAACAAGAAGTGAAATTCTGAATGTGGGTCAAATTTGACGTCATCGCCCCTTCCTTTCTCAACAAGATATGGATCTGGTAGCACTTCCTACGCTTTCCACTAGATGTCCTCATTCAGTAGAACGTGGAATGGAGCTTCTAATGTGAACTTGACCGAATGCGAGGGGAAATAGGGAAATAGTCATGGTCTTGGCAGAATGCAATTTCCCTGTGGCGCATTTCTCTGTGGGTGCCACCATCATTCCATTTGGCTGCAGATGAAAACGTATGATCCGGTTGGAACGTTATTGGATATATATGAAAATAACATCCTGAAGATTGATTCTCTACTTAGTTTGACCAGTTTATTCGACCTGGAATATATCTTTTTGAAGTTTTCTTGCGAGTTGTCCTGGACCAGCGTCAGCTTTTGGGCACGTGAGCTGAAAGTGCTAGCAAATGCAACTAATTGGACACTAGTATTGGACATTATGGAACAAAACAAAGATTTATTGTGGAACTAGGACTCCTTGCAATGCATTCTGATGAAAGATCATCAAAGGTAAGGTAATATTTACGATGTAATTTCGTATTTCTGTTGACTCCAACATGGCGGGAATATTTATGATGTAATTTCGTATTTCTGTTGACTCCAACATGGCGGAGAAATACTTTTACGTCTGAGCGCTGGCTCAGATTATTGCATGGTAGGCTTTTTTCGTAACGTTTAAAAAAAATCTGACACAGCGGATGCATTAAGAACCAGTGTATCTTTAATTATATGTAGAACATGTATCTTTAGTCAAAGTTTATGATGTGTCATGCATAGGTGTAATAGGTGGCAGGGAAGTCAGGCGCAGGAGAGTCAAATAGAGTGTAAAATGGAGTCTTTTAATGAAGTTCACGGAGTATGCTCCATAACACTAAATGTACATAAACAAACATGGGTACGAGGACCCGATGCGCACCTATACAACATCACACTAAACTGACAAAAAACAATCTCTGACAAAGACATGAGGGGAAACAGAGGATTAAATACACAACTGGTAATGAATGGGATTGAAAACAGGTGTGTGGGAAGACAAGACAAACCAATGGAAACTGAAAAAAGGATCAATGATGGCTAGAAGACCGGTGACGTCGAACGCCGAGCACCGCCCGAACAAGGAGAGGCAACGACTTCGGCAGAAGTCGTGACAGTACCCCTCCCCCCCTGACGCGCGGCTCCAGCTGCGCGTCGACACCGGCCTCGGGGACGACCCGGAGGGCGAGGTGCAGGGCGATCCGGATGGAGACGGTGGAATTCTGATAACATGGAAGGATCTAACACGTCCTCCACCGGAACCCAGCATCTCTCCTCCGGCCCGTACCCCTCCCAGTCCACGAGGTACTGAAGGCCCCTCGCCCGACGTCTCGAATCCAAAATGGATCGAACAGAGTACGCCGGAACCCCCTCGATGTCGAGAGGAGGCGGAGGAACATCACGCACTTCAGCCTCCTGGTGCGGGCCAGCCACCATCGGCCTGAGGAGAGACACATGGAACGAGGGGTTAATACGGTAATGAGTGGGTAGTTGTAAACTATAACATACCTCGTTCACTCTCCTCAGGACCTTAAACGGCCCCACAAACCGCGGACCCAGCTTCCGGCAGAGCAGGCGAAGGGGCAGGTTTCGGGTCGAGAGCCAGACCCTGTCCCCTGGTGCGAACACTGGGGCCTCACTGCGGCGACGGTCTGCGCCAATTTTCTGGCGCCTTATGGCACGCTGAAGGTGGACGTGGGCTGCCTCCCAGGTTTCCTCAGCGTGCCGAAACCAATTGTCCACCGCAGGGGCCTCGGTCTGGCTCTGATGCCAAGGAGCCAGAACCGGCTGATACCCTAATATACATTGAAAGGGAGTAAGGTTAGTGGAGGAGTGACGTAGCGAGTTCTGAGCCATCTCTGCCCGGGGCACAAACCTCGTCCACTCCCCCGGCCGATCCTGGCAATAAGACCGCAGAAACCTACCCACATCCTGGTTAACTCTCTCCACCTGGCCATTACTCTTGGGGTGAAAACCTGAGGTAAGACTAACCGAGATCCCCAGACGCTCCATGAACGCCTTCCAGACCCTTGATGTGAACTGGGGACCCCGATCAGACACTATATCCTCAGGCACCCCATAGTGCCAGAAAACGTGTGTAAACAGGGCCTCTGCAGTTTGTAAGGCCGTAGGGAGACCGGGCAAAGGGAGGAGACGACAGGACTTTGAAAACCGATCCACAACGACCAGGATCGTGGTGTAACCCTGTGAAGGTGGAAGATCAGTCAAAAAATCCACCGACAGGTGCGACCACGGCCGTTGAGGAGCCTTGCACGGCAGGTGTCTAGGAGCGTTGCACTGGGCACACACCGAGCAGGAAGAAACATAAATCCTCACGTCCTTAGCTAAAGTGGGCCACCAGTATCTCCCTTCAAGACAGTGCATCGTCCGACCTATCCCAGGATGACCAGAGGAGGGTGACGTGTGAGCCCAATATATCAATCGGTCGCGGACAGCAGACGGAGCGTACAGACGACCAGCTGGACACTCAGGGGGAGAAGGCTCTGCACATGACGCCCGCTCAATGTCCGCGTCCAGCTCCCACACTACAGGCGCCACCAGACACGAAGCTGGGAGTATGGGAGTGGGATCCATGGACCGCTCCTCTGTGTCATACAGCCGAGACAATGCGTCTGCCTTAACGTTCTGGGGGCCTGGTCGGTAAGAAAGAGTAAACACAAAACGAGTGAAAAACATGGCCCACCAAGCCTGGCGAGGATTCAATCTCTTCGCCTGCCGGATGTACTCCAGATTGCGGTGGTCAGTCCAGATGAGAAAAGGGTGTTTAGCCCCCTCAAGCCAATGCCTCCACACCTTCAAAGCTTCTACGACAGCTAACAGCTCTCGGTTCCCCACATCATAGTTTCGCTCCGCCGGGCTGAGCTTCTTCGAAAAGAAAGCAGAGGGGCGAAGCTTCAGTGGCGTACCCGAATGCTGAGAGAGCACTGCTCCTATCCCAGCTTCGGATGCGTCCACCTCCACTATGAATGGCAAAGAGGGATCCGGATGCACAGGCACCGAGGTAAACAGAGTCTTCAGGTGCTCAAAAGCCCTGTTCGCCTCAGCCGACCACTGCAAGCGCACCGGGCCCCCCTTTAGCAGTGAGGTAATGGGAGCTGCCACCTGACCAAAACCCCGGATAAACCTCCGGTAGTAATTGGAAAACCCCAAAAAATGCTGCAACTCCTTTACCGTGGTTGGAGTCAGCCAATTACGCACGGCTGTAATGCGGTCGCTCTCCATCTCCACTCCTGAAGTAGAAATCTGATGCCTTAGGAAGGAGATGGATTGTTGAAAGAACAAGCATTTCTCAGCCTTGACATATAGATCATGCTCCAACAGGCGACCAAGCACCCTGCGCACCAGGGACACATGCTCGGCGCGTGTAGCAGAGTATATCAGAATATCATCGATATACACCACTACACCCTGCCCGTGCAGGTCCCTGAAGATCTCATCTACAAATGATTGGAAAACTGATGGAGCATTCATCAACCCATATGGCATGACCAAGTACTCATAATGACCTGAGGTGGTGCTAAATGCCATCTTCCACTCATCACCCTTCTTAATACGCACCAGATTGTACGCACTCCTGAGATCCAATTTTGTGAAAAAACGTGCCCCATGCATTAACTCAATAACCTTATTGATCAGAGGTAGCGGGTAACTATATTTCACTGTGATTTTATTAAGAACTCGATAATCAATGCACGGGCGTAAACCGCCATCCTTTTTTTTCACAAAAAAGAAACTCGAAGAGACGGGTGAAATGGATGAACCCCTGATGCAGGGATTCAGAGACATATGTCTCCATAGCCTCCGTCTCCGCTTGCGACAGGGGATACACGTGACTCTTGGGATATGCAGCGTCTACCAGGAGATCTATCGCACAATCCCCCCGTCGATGGGGTGGTAATTGAGTCGCCTTATTTTTACAGAAGGCGAGAGACAAGGTCCCTTCCAGACTATCCTATCAACTGGACTTGAAGAACTGTAATATCCTATGTTTTATGGAGTCGTGGTTGAACGAGGACATAGTTAATATAGACTGAGTGTACAAAACATTAGGAACACCTGCAATCAAGGAGCGGGACTCTAACCCAGAAGCTTCTAAGAAATTCTGCTATGCCATTAAACAGGCAAGCGCCAATACAGGACTAAGATCAAATCATACTACACCACCTCTGATGCTCGTCAGATGTGGCAGGGCTTGCAAACTACTACAGACTACAAAGGGAAGCACAGCCGCGAGCTACCCTACATTTCTAAATTATGAAATTGCTAAATTACTTCTATGCTCGCTTCGAGGCATACAACACTGAAGCATGCATGAGAGCATCAGCTGTTCCGGGCGACTGTGTGATCACAGTCTCCATTGCCAACGTGAGTAACACCTTTAAACAGGGAAAGATTAATTAACAGAACATGTACTCCGATGCATGCTCTGACCAACTGGCAGTTTTCAACCTGTCCCAGACTGAGTCTTTAATACAAACAGGTTTCAAGCAGATAGTGTTCTTGAGCACAGGGTCTAAGTTAATCTGCTTAAATTACTACCAACCCCTAGCATTCATGTCTGTAGCCATTAAATGCTTTGAAAGGCTGGTCATGGCTTGCATCAACAGTCCCCTCCTGTACTCCCCGTTTACTCATGACTCAATGGCCAGGCACGACTACAACACCCTCATTACGTTTGCTGACTACACGACGGTGGTAGGCCTGTTCTCAGATGATGATGGAACAGCATGTAAGGAGGAGGTCAGAGACCTGGCAATGGGGTCATCAACCTCTCCCTCTATGTCAGCAAGACAAAGGAGCTGATTGTGGACTACAGGAAATGGAGGAACGTTCACGCCCCCATTCACATTGAAGGGTCTGTAGTAGAGAGGGTCGCCAGCTTCAAGATCTTCCATGTCCACATTACTAAGGATTTATCAAGGTCCAAACACACCAACAAACTCATGAAGAGGAACGACAACGCCTCTTCTCCTTCAGGAGGCTGAAAGACTTGACATGGGGACTCAGTTCCTCAGAGGTCCCTGATATCCAGGAACCTCCAAAAAGATTAAAGCCTCCAGTCACCCAAGCCACAAACTGTTCTCTCTGCTACCGCACGGCAAGAAGTACCAATGCACAAGTCTGGAACCAACAGGATCCTACAGAACAGCTTCTACCCCCACGGCATAAGACATCTAGCTAATCTAATTTAATGGCTACCTGCACTGGCTCTCTGGCAACTTGCAATGTATTTGAGGCTTAAAAGTCATGCTGACTGTAACCGGGCTGTAACCGTTGGACCACACAGGCACTGAGGCCATCAGTAATGTATTCTGCCTATTACTTGCCTATTGTTTGCCTTGAACACATAATAAAACAATTGATCAGATGTTCCCTGATGAAAAATACATCTACCCCCTACAAATATGTCAATGTATTATAAACAACAAAATTATTTACACAATAAGCTTTGTAGCCTGCATGTAGACTACATAGGCTAATTGAACTGCCGCCAGTGGATGTGCAGTCTAACGTCCAAGGTAGGTACCGTACTGCATTGTATTCAAACACCTCTTCCAGCTGCTCCCTTGTGCTGATTCTAAATATTTCTAAATATATTAAAATCCTGCTGCAGGATTATTTTCCTCCTGTGAAGAAACAGATCAAATTGAGGTCCAATATCTGTAGGTGTATTGCTTATAATGTCATAACCTGTCATAACCCATATCCTGTTGTAACACGTTGTGTTATTTTATGGCTGGATATGACAGCTACATAAGAGTGTTAAAACTCAGATTTATTCAACTGAGTTTTTTCCATGCCAAGAGGTTTCCTTTCGTTTGTTTCTTAAATCATTTGCTGTTGTAATGAATTCTTTACATTCATGTTTTTTTTTAAAACAATATGTTAAATAACGAAGAAAATACACCTTACGACACTTTCATGAAGCATTATAACCATCCTGTGTCACTTTACTTTGACTAAGAAAATGCACTTTATGACACTGTCAAGATGCATTATCAAATCAAATCAAATCAAATTTATTTATATAGCCCTTCGTACATCAGCTGATATCGCAAAGTGCTGTACAGACCATCATAATCATATAAGCCAGATTGGCCTATCACGTACAGTACATGCCCATATATCAGTCATCAGTCAAAAAGAGGGTGTCTTGTCCTGCTCCTGAAATCTGCTCCTGCATTCAATCATTCAGCAACAGAGCATTGAGGTAGGTGCATGTCTGACATCAATGTGTGCACAATTACAATGATAATTTGACATGGTCAATAAAAAATATATAATATAAACATACTGTTGACACGTAGGGTATTGTGTAATGGGATGTTTTGCCTTGTGTGGTAGGTTTAGTGGATTTTTACATTCTTACTTACGTGTCATAACTAACCATAAAATAATGCACTATATGTCACTACAGGTTTAAATACTGTATATGTCATTTCAGTGTTGTTACCATATTATAAAAGGTTCTGAAAAGTTATGTCAGCTGTTAAGACATATAATGACATGGTTATGACCGTGTCATAATGTGTTATGATGCTGGGTGTCAACTAAAGTGTTACTGAAAAATATCCTCCATTATATGTCCTCCATTATAGGTGTGTGTGTGTGTGTGTGTGTGTGTGTGTGTGTGTGTGTGTGTGTGTGTGTGTGTGTGTGTGTGTGTGTGTGTGTGTGTGCATGTGTGTGTGTGGGTGTGTGTGTGTGTGTGAGAGAGAGAAAGAGAGAGTGTGTATGTTCTTGAGGGAGGTCACATTACTATCCTAATCTCTCTGTATTTCTCTGTCTCTATTGCTTGAGAGAGAGAGAGAGAGAGAGAGAGAGAGAGAGAGAGAGATATATTGGGTCTGATATCTCCTAAATGACTGAGAGATAGTGGTATCTCACTCTCATTGTCTTTCTCTAAGAGTGGGGATAGAGAGAGGGAGATTTTATCTTCATTAGCAAGACTTCAAAAAGGTGTGTGTATGTGACCTCCTGTGGTGTGTTATGTTATTATGTTCATGTCACAATCATGACTCTGGTCTGGTCCCTGTAGTAAAGCCCTCTGGTCAGAGATAACAAGCCACACACACATGATGAAGAGGTGACCATCTAGTCTCTATAGGCCAGTGGCAGTCAGTGCCATTTAAGATGAGGGACATTTATTTAAATTTTAGCATTGTCTTATATCTAATGCAGAATATTGAATGACTATCATTCATATTCCATTCACCCAGCTCAATGTAACATCAATAGGTTTATGCTATTACAAGATACTCTAACTTTCCCTATACCCATCATGAGGTAGCTACAACCTAGCCTACAGCAGGTAGGAAAGTTTACATCGTTGATGCAGAGGTCGAGAGAAAAATGGGAGTAATCAAGATGACAGACGGTGACACATTCAAAACCGCCTTGCACACACTTGCTTGCATCTAGCTGATCTAGGGTGTAATCATTAGTCCAGCAGCTGCAAACAAGAGCTTATATTGGACAAATTCAGGTTTGGTTCCATTTGCTTCCGTTTAAGAAATGTTTTTCAACAGAATCAGTTGAATGAATACACCGCCGATCACACGCAAACACAGTTCACTTTCATAGCAGCCACCTACAAACATCATGATCACATAATTCCTTCTCACATCTATGAATGCTCCTCCTCTCACATTTTCCCTTTGCTTGTGGACTTCAGTACACAACAAATCAGCTGTCTGTGACCAGGAGGGAAAAAAACATTTCCAAGCCAAACATTCATATCATAACTGCTAACCGCTACACACAGCCAACATAGTTGTCACAACATAGTTGTCACCATAGTAGCTAACGTCATAGTCAACCAAGGTACTAGAACTAATGCGTTACCAAAACCGCTACAATTATGCAGTGCAGTGTCAGTCAGCAAGCAGTTGAGCAGTTACACTGGCAGACCCCGTGGCAATAAATTAATAAAACCAAAGGCTTACCTTGACTTGGAAGAGTTCCAATGTTGGATAGCCATAGCCAGCTAGCGAACATAGCATCCATTTCTGTTTGAGCCAGGTGTTTGAGAAGGCTAGCAAGCTGCATTCGCCAGTGAAAGTGAAAGTGAGAAGAAAAAAAGATATATATACATATACAGTGCCTTGCGAAAGTATTCGCCCCCCTTGAACTTTGCGACCTTTTGCCACATTTCAGGCTTCAGACATAAAGATATAAAACATCATTAGTCATTTAGGTCAACATTGGATCATTCAGAGATCCTCACTGAACTTCTGGAGAGAGTTTGCTGCACTGAAGGTAAAGGGGCTGAATAATTTTGCACGCCCAATTTTTCAGTTTTTGATTTGTTAAAAAAGTTTGAAATATCCAATAAATGTCGTTCCACTTCATGATTGTGTCCCACTTGTTGTTGATTCTTCACAAAAAAATACAGTTTTATATCTTTATGTTTGAAGCCTGAAATGTGGCAAAAGGTCGCAAAGTTCAAGGGGGCCGAATACTTTCGCAAGGCACTGTGTATATATATATACTCTAGTTAGCTCTCTCTCTCTCTCTCTCGCTTCTCCTTAAGTAAAAAAACAACAACTAATTTGTTAAAAATTGTTCAACTATTGTCTTTCTCTTAGTCAAGTACTCAACACATTGTATGCACTACAGTACTGGCTAGATATAACATGCTTTCAGTATTAGATTCATTCTCTGATCCTTTAATTGGATGGACAACATGTCAGTTCATGCTGCAAGTGCTCTGATAGGTTGCAGGATGTTTTCCGGAAGTTGTCATAATTACTGTGTAAATCTATGTCAGGGGAATGAGAACCATGAGCCTCTTATGTTATGTATTGTTATGTCAATGTACTGTACCTAGAGGAGAACAGAAACTAGCTGTCCTCAGGCTAAAACATGGTGCAACCATACAGAGTGCTGTTGAGGCTACTATAGACCTTCATTGTAAAAGCGTTTGTTTTAATCAATTATTTGGTGATGTGAATATGTTTGGTATAGTTTTATCTAAAAATTATAATTTTGTAAATGTTTCGCTGTTTTTATTTTTATGAAATCACCTAGGAAGATGGTCTTCCCCTACCTCCTCTGAGGAGCCTCCCCTGCTCTAGACAGACAGGTTGCTTCTGGTAATATACCAATGCTCCAGCTTAACATGTCAATAGAAGTTCCGGCATCAGTTGGGACAGAGAGGACGAATCTGAAATGGGAATTGCATCACCGGTGACGTCACTTCCATATTCGCTTCTTGCACTAGCTAAACATGAGCACAATTTTCACCCGCATATAAACCCTGCCTATCCAAACTTGTGATTTGTTGGGAGAGTTGTATGTCCCCTTTTGAAGTATCAGAGAGAAGCCGACATCCTCCCCTGGGATCGTCGAGACTAGTGACCGTAAAGGGAGATCCACCGGTGATGTGTTGTGGTTAAATATGAGATGGCTAAACTCAGAACGCATGCATGTCCAGATGACAGATTGTGAAATGATCAAATGCAAACAGTGTTAATTAAGGATTGGTGCATGCCATTTGATAAATAACAAATATTTAAAATTTCACCTATCTATAATCTCATCATGACCAGAATAGGGAAGTTGGTAGTTGGCAAGTTCTGTATCAAGTCTGTATAATTTTATCACTTCTAGAATGGAACGCGACTCAGTTAAAAATGTGATGGAAATGTACACAAGAAAAGTAAAAGAAAGATAATATAACATTATTACATGTGCATGTATTTATGTGTGTGTGTGTGTGTGTGTGTGTGTGTGTGTGTGTGTGTGTGTGTGTGTGTGTGTGTGTGTGTGTGTGTGTGTGTGTGTGTGTGTGTGTGTGTGTGTGTGTGTGTGTGTGTGCGTGCGTGCGTGTGCATGTGTGCATTTGTGCTTGTCTGAGTGTGTGACGGGTGTTTTTTTTGCTGCAGTGCATCGCCTCACAACTTTCTACCGGTTTCCCAGGCAACGAGGGTGTCTGAACATGGAGAGCAACTTCCCCAGAACGAGAGCCTTTGTCATTGCAGTCACGATCTGAGAGGGAGAGAGAGGGAGAAGGAGAGAGATAGCGAGAGAGAGAAAGAGAGAGAGAATGGGTGTGACTGCAGGTGAATAAGTGTCATAAGTGTCAGAATCACTGACATTTCAAAGGTGCATTAGAAATGTCCTGTGATTTTATTTGAGTCACAGTACAATACAGTCAAATAGACTCTGTGTTTATGTGTCCATGAGTGTCTGTATGTCTGACTCACCTTGCCCTAAGGTTCATTGCTACTGTTAGCCTCTGTTCTGTGTTGGTCCTAACTCACCCCATCAGGCTCTACTTCTTCATAGCAGGTTAGGGTCATTCATGCCATCACCAAAACGTTTGGAGATGGAAAACCAAACTGAAAGGTTCTTATTGAAAGTACAGGTACAAATGTAGGATCTTAATTTGACCTATATTGTCACAGCAAAAATAATCCTGCAGAAACAGGATTTGAATGTTTAGTCATTAATTTTGCTTGATCAGTGTTTAGGCCAGGGATTACCAACTAGATTCAGCCTTGGTCTGATTTTTTCCTGGAGCGGATGGTCGGGGGAGGGCTGGAACATAATTACAAATCATTTGTAGACTGCAAATTGAATGCAAGAAGCCCAACATATATTATGTTGGACTAAAACATACTAATTTCAAATCTTGCTTACCTTTGTACTGTATATGATCACGTGTCTCTCTTTTATACTTGGGAACAGATTTCTTAAACGGACAGATTTTTATGGGGATTTTTGTTTGTTGCTAATTAGATGTCTGTGGGGGGGCAGACATCGACCTTAAGGGGTTAAAGTAAAATCACTTGGAGCTGATTTCCTTGTGTTTTTACAGTCTATTATGGCCAACAATGAAAATTCCACACAAAATAGTTTATCTATAAATACCCTTTGGTATTCTATCCAAGGTTTCAACCAAGCCCACCCCTTCTTAGCTATGATATTTGTCTCTGACTATTACCAATGTGCTATCGTGAGAATGATTGTTGAAAGATCTCCACTTGAAAACGTAATAGTTCCCTTTTGCTATAAAAGTCATTCCAAAGGGTCAGTTTAACAGAGCAAATGAACGGGGGATGGTAGTAGGTGCTAGGTACACCGGTTTGTGTCAAGAACTTCAACGCTGCTTTGTTTTTCATGTTCAACAGTTTCCCGTGTGTATAAAGAATGGTCGCCCACCCAAAAGACATCCAGCCAACTTGACACATCAGTGGGAGTTAACATGGGCCAGGATCGCAGTGGAACACTTTTGACAACTTGTAGAGTCCATGCCCTGACGAATTGAGGCTGTTCTGAGGGCAAAAGGGGGTGCAACTCAATATTAGGAAGGTGTTCCTACTCAGTGTAGATCAGTGGTTCCCAACCGGTGTTCTGTGGCACACCTTGAGCAACGTTCAAATGTGACCTGTGGAATGCACATGGAATTCTGACTTGGGAGCACTAGTGCCGATCAGATAATACATTAAATGACATGGTTACATCTGCATTGTAGTTTCAAGTCCAGTGTGCTCAGGCTGTTCAATCAATCATTCAATCAATCAATCAATCAATCAATCAATCAATCAAATGTATTTATAATGCCCTTTTTACATCAGCAAATGTCACAAAGTGCTGTACAGAAACCCAGCCTAAAACCCCAAACAGCAAGCAATACAACCATTTTCCATCTTAACTCTGCCAAAGAAGAAGTGTCCATTTTTCAGGACCCTGTCTTTCAAAGATAATTTGTAAAAATCCAAAAACCTTCACAGATCTTCATTGTAAAGGGTTTAAACACTGTTTCCAATGCTGGTTCAATGAACCATAAACACGGAATGAACATGCACCTGTGGAGCGGTCGTTAAGACACTAACAGCTTACAGATGATTAAGGTCACAGTCATGAAAATTTAGGACACTGAAAAGGCTTTCTAATGACTCTGAAAAACACTAAAAGAAATATGCTCAGGGTCCCTGCTCATCTGTGTGAACATGACTTAGGCATGCTGCAAGGAGGCATGAGGACTGCAGATGTTGCCAGGGCAATAAATTGCAATGTTCGAACTGTGAGATGCCTAAGACAGCACTACAGGAAGACAGGATGGACAGTTAATTGTCCTCGCAGTGGCAGACCACGTGTAACAACACCTGCACAGGATCGGTACATCCAAACATCACACCAGGTACCGGATTGCAACAACAACTGCCCGAGTTACACCAGGAATGCACAACTCTCCATCAGTAGGCTGTCCATAATAGGCTGAGAGAGGCTGAACTGAGGGCTTGTAGGCCTGTTGTAAAGCAGGTCCTCACCAGAAATCACCGCCAACAACGTTGCCTATGGACACAAACCAACCATTGCTGGGAACAGACAGAACTGGCAAGAAGTGCTATTCTCTGACGAGTCACGGTTTTGCCTCTCCAGGGGTGATGGTCGGATTCGTGTTCATCATCGAAGGAATGAGCGTTACACCGAGGCCTGTATTCTGGAGATGGATCGATTTGGAGGTGGAAGGGTCCATCATGTTCTGGGGCGGTGTGTCACAGTATCATCGGACTGAGCTTGTTGTCATTGCAGGCAATCTCAACGCTGTGAGTTACAGGGAAGACATTCTCCTCCCTCATATGGTACCCTTCCTGCAGGCTCATCCTGACATGACCCTCCAGCATGAAAATGCCACCAGCCATACTGCTTGTTCTGTGTGTGATTTCCTGCAAATAGGAATGTCAGTGTTCTGCCATGGCCAGCGAAGAGCCCGGATCTCAATCCCATTGAGCACGTCTAGACCTGTTGGATCGGAGGGTGAGGGCTAGGGCCATTCCTTGCAGGAGCCTTGGTGGAAGAGTGGGTTAACATCTCACAGCCAGAACTGGCACATCTGGTACAGTCCATGAGGAGGAGATGCACTGCAGTACTTAATGCAGCTGGTGGACACACAAGATATTGACTGTTACTTTTGATTTTGACCCCCCTTTGTTCAGGGACACATCATTCCATTTCCATTAGTCACATGTCTGTGGAACTTGCTCAGTTTATGTCTCAGTTGTTGAATCTTGTTCTGGTCATACAAATACTTACATATGTTAAGCATGCTGAAAATAAACACATTCGACAGTGAGAGGACATTTCCTTTTTTGATGAGTTTATATATCGCCACAGAAACCATGAAACCACTATCTTATATGAATATATCGGGGGGGGGGTGGAATGAGACAACCAGAATGAAATAGAGGGAAGAAAATGAGGAGAGAGATCTTCAAAGAGTGTTCTTAAACAATCGACTAACCTAAAAGCTATTTAATGTGTGCTGCTAGAAGTAATTTAGGTGTCTCGCAAGATATGCAGACATTAGGGAATTCTTTGGATGTTAGAGACTTGCAGGTGAAAATAAGGGTAAATCATAATGTGTGTAGATTATCAGGACCCTAATGTCATAACATTTTACCTTAATGTCCTGAAAAGGTAGGAAAACAATAACTTTTTTCAGGTCCAGAATTTGTTCAAATGCTATTATAAGCTTTAGGGTCAGGGTTTTGGGGTTAGGTTAGGTTAGGGTTAGGGTTAGGGTTAGGGTTAGGTTAGGGTTAGGGTGTCTGTGTGTGTTTTCCCACCTTTATCAGGACCACAATGTCCTGACAAGGTACAACATTTTTGAAAAGTCAGGAATTTAATAAATAGTATTTCAGGCTTAAGGGTTAGCTTTAGAGCTAGGACTTAGGGTTAGGTTTAGGAGTTTGGGTTTAGGTTTAATACTTTAGAACCCTTAGTGGCAGTTGACAGAATTACTATAGGGGCCACGAACTCAAAATAACGGTACCGAAGAGGACACTACTTTTCACTGCAAAAGATGCTGTATCTGTGTTGGTTGGTGATACGGATTTGGACATTTGCAATTTGAAATGAGTAAATATATGTTTGGTGTTGTCAATGTTTGATACTGTGAAATTTTGGGAATAGCTCAGATGAGCAGATACTGTCATGTCATGATAACTTGGTTGGTGCAGGTGAGTACATCAGAGGTGGAATTCGAATGATTGCTCTCTGTCTCAGGGAAATAGTTGCAGTGTTTGTCTGTATATAACGGTGACTAACTCCAGTCCATACACATTTGCGCAACCGCAACATTCAAACAAGGCTACAATGAAAACTAATGGGCCTGTAGTGACTGTGTTGGCATCAAAATGTGGGGTGTGAACTACGTTTCTATTCAAGTGTTGATTGACATGGTAATGGACCAATAGTATTGGAGAAAAGTTGTACGTTAAATTGTGACGTGTCATGACGTAACGTAAGGCACGCATTATGAAACTCATTCTGTGCCATACTGCCTCTTTCCACCAGGTGTAGCACTTCTCTCGCAGATTAAAAACGAGAAATTATCAATGTTGAGTGTAATGGTGAATGTAAAGTTAATTACTTGTGAGTTCATCAATAGTTCATTCAATCAATTGTTAATTTTTTGCGTAATCACTGTGAGCCATCATGACTCAAAAACCATGACAGCCGCAATTTTATTGTGAAGACAAATTTTGCTCTGCCCTAAAAACACTATTTCAAACCCATTCAAATAGGTATGTAATGAGACATTTTATAAACTCTTAATAGTGTTATATTTAATTTTTTTGAGGTGATAAGTTGGACAAATCAGTTGTGTGGAGCGGTAAATTTGACCTGCGCTCATGAAGCGTCAACCTTAATGTCACTTTCACTACCTAGCCAGACAGACAGCTAACTAGCCACCAAAATGAAAGCAGTAGTAATTTGTGTTCATCTGTTGGACTTAGGTTATGGTTTGTCATGTTTGCTTGGTGCAGATATTCATAGGCTATACATTTTCCTATTATTTGACAGCTTAGCTGTTAGTGTAAGGACCGATTCTGGAGTAGAGAAGCAGGTACGAGGAGTCAAACATTTAATCAGTAACAGACATGAAACAAGCCAGGAACAGTGTAAACACACAAGGACATATGACAATCAATGCTGAAGCAGGGAACAAAGCGGGGGAACAGACAGATATAGTGGAGGTAATGACAGAGGTGATTGAGTACTGGTGAGTCCAATAATCACTGATGTGTGTGACGGGGGAAGGCAGATGTGCATAATGATGGTGGCAAGAATGCATAATGCTGGGAAGCCTGGCGCCCTCGAGAGCCAGGGGGGAAGAGCGGGAGCAAGTGTGACAGTTAGGGTAGAGGCCTGCTCAGTGGAGCTCATATGATGAGTTGAATATTTGTTTACATAGCCAGCTAACAAGTTGCTTGTTTTGTCCTGTTTCTACCAATGCAATTCATTTGGAAACTTCCCCAGCTTCGTTAACATTGGTAAATGCTGTAGTTAGTCTGACAGGCAAGAAAGCAAGAGTTGATTGGAGGAGAGAGAGAGTGTGCGTGTGGAATGGGAGACGTGTGACTGTATCACACAATTTATGGAAACCCCTTATTAGGAAGAGCGTGTGTGTAAAGGTTGAGAAAAAGAAAAATATTATATTCCTGACTACAACTGTATCCTATTTGTTCCTGCTCTCCTCTCCCTCTGTTACTCGAAGTCAGTGAAAGCTATGAAAGTGATGGGGAGAGTCAGGGCTGAGCAGCAAAAGGCAGGGAGGAAGAGAAGTTAGAGATGATTGGAGGGATAGATGCGGAGCAAGAGGAGTGGAGGGAGAGAGAGAGAGAAAATGGGCGGCGTTGACCATCTTAACCAACTGAGGAGCTATTACAATGTTGGACGCACAGGCAGACAATGGTATAAGTATGTGATTTGGGGGATGCTCAACATTACGATCATAAATGCGTACATTGTGTGGGGGACCAAGCAAAGTTCCCTTTCCAGAAACCGCAGGCACTGGTCCCTGATGGCACTCAAAATGCAGCTGGTGCATTCCCTTGGTGATATGGCTACAGTGCCAGGAAGAGAGGAACCAAGAGTGTGGCACCAGTGTGTGGACCGAGTTGTCTCATTTGAAAGCAAGTGAAGTTTCAAGGGCGCAAGAGACAGTTTGTGGTGTGCATCCGGAGAGGACGCAGGGCAAATAGTGGGAGATGTGTAGAAACCTCCTTTGGGTGCTCTACCTGTTCTGTGCAGGATGATGCGCAGAGTGCAGCAGATGTTCATTAAGCCTTCGCAGCAGGAAGGAATCGTGGTCGCAACCTGTGTTTGACCATTGTCAAACACAAGTAGGCAGTCAAAAACAAACAATATCTCACAACCATACAAACAGAAACAACTGAACTAAATAGGGAGCTGATTAGACCAGGTGAGAAACGAACACAGGTGAAATCAATGAACAACAATGAAAGAGAGAGCTACGTTCCAGAACACAAAGAAACCGGTCTATGTTCAAGAACGCAAAGAAAAAGAACACAAGGTTGACCAAGAAAAGAAAAGCAGAACCTTAGTGTGGTCACAATTTGGATACTTTTAAAAATATGTATATGTAAATAATATTTATAAGTATAATATATTATACTTGGTATATTTTGAGTGAGCAATTTAGTCAAACTGTCTACAATTTAAATACTTTTGGATTTTTTGTTGTTCAGTGTTCCATTGTGTCTACACAATGGAAGACGAAATTTGTGTTATTCATATTGACATGAATGTGGTGTCATATTAAAGAAGAGGTTGTGCTCTTTAAAACTAAGTTGACTGGTAATTGTCCTTTGTCTTTGTTCTTGAGAAATGTTTGTTTGGAATGTGTCAGAAAATGTTTTTTATTTAGAAAATTCTCAGTAATCTGGAGATATATTGGGGTTTCTGGAAATATATTGGGGTTTAAAGTGTTACGGTTAGGGTTAGGGGTTAGGGTCAACTGTCATATGAATACCATTGTAAAGCACAATTTCTCCTCTTTCCAGCAAAATCAATGACGAGACCATCATGCTGCTCTTCTCTGCATGATTGAAGAAGGCAATGGAGCTTTTTAAAAATGGTGGGTGGGGAAGTGAAAGCTGCTGCGTGATAGTGTAAAGGGGAGATGTCGTGTGGGGAAACTGCTTTTTTCACCCGATTTGTCCAACTTACCACCTCTAAAAATGTAAATAAAATACCACTATAAAGAGTTTATATAAAATTCACAAAAACAAAGCTGTGTGTGTGTGTGTGTGTGTGTGTGTGTGTGTGTGTGTGTGTGTGTGTGTGTGTGTGTGTGTGTGTGTGTGTGTGTGTGTGTGTGTGTGTGTGTGTGTGTGTGTGTTCCTGGCCTCAGATACTAAGTGCTAGATCCAGTGTCAGGCAGCACACCGCTTAGTAGGTGCTACCTTGTGAAAGAAATCATATAACTTTCCTGAGCCATACACACACACTGCCCCTGGCCCTAGTTGTCCTCCAGGCCAGGTTTAAATTAGATTGGGCCTTAAACCTGATTATGGCACTTTAGATCACCATTGATGCTATTGTCAGGTCTTACCTGCTTATGACAGTGGGACAAACACACAATCTCTGCTATCTCTCAACCTACCTTCACGTATACATCAAAACCATTTACCCTCCTAAGGGTCTACATGAGTTTGCACACACAACTCAGTAATACCTCACATAATCCCTACAAAAGCCTTTGGAGGCTGTAGGTAAAACATTAGTATTTGGTTTAGGATCATGCTAGTGTTTGCTGCAAATCTGCTGTCACCCCTGAGCAGTGGAGTGTTTTGTGGTATTTCACAGTGATCAACCTGCCAGACAGTGATGGGTTGAGAGGGGCTGGGCAGGGGGTTTAGGGGGATAGGGGAGAGTGGGCGACTGAACTGGGTGACTTCAACCTCCCGCCATCGATTAATTTCTTTCTACCTCTTTCTTTCCAATCCTTTCCTCTTTGGACCTCTCCCTTTCCCAGTCACCTCCCACTCACAATGCAGGTAATGCACTTGACCTCATCTCTACTAGATGCTGTTCGCCTACTAATCTCCCTGCAAACCCCCTCCAGGTCTCTTATCACTACTTTGTTTCTTTTCTGCATCCCTCTCATCCACCCTACCCACTCAGCCCCTATCCAAATGGTGCGCTGCAATTTTCTCTCTATCTCCCACTACTCTCTTCTCTTCTATCCTTTCATCTCTCCCTTCTGCTAAATCCTTCTTTCTCCTGTCCCATGATTCTGCATCTTAGACACTGTACCCTTTCCCCCCGGCCTGCTCTAGCCTCCCTTCTTGCTCAGTGGCCGAGTGACACTTGCAAGATCACAGAAAAGGGCTGAGTGAAAATGGAGCAAAACTAAACTTCCGGAGGACCTATCATCCTTTCACTACCTCCTCAATACCTTCACTTCCTCTGTATCTGCTGCTAAAGCCACTTTCAATCACTTTACATTTCAAGTGTCTGCCTCTAACCCTAGGAAACACTTTCCCACATTCTCTTCCCTCCTTAATCCTCCACCTCCCTCTTCCCTCTCTGCGGACAACTTTGTCAACCACTTTCAAAAAACAGTTGGTGACATCCGCTCCTCATTCACTTAGATTATTGAGTCCACTGGTCCCACCCACACAGAACTACCCTACGCCAGGAACTCTTTCTCCATTCTCTCTCCAGATGAATTCCTGCTCGTAGCTTTTTGTCCAGACCATCTCTAGAGACCTTCCCCCATTCCTCACTTCCCTCAACTCATCCCAAACCATTGCCTGCATCCCCTCGGACCTCAAAATGGCCAGAGTTGCTCCCCTGCTCAAGAAACCAACACTTGACTCCTCTTTCCAAAACACATGAGCATGCTATCATTGACCAACTCTCTCGTTATCTCTCTCAGAACGATCTGCTTGAACCTAACCAATCAGCTTTCAAGACAGGTCACTCAACTGAGACTGCTTTCCTCTGCATCACAGAGGCTCTCAATACTTTCAAAGCTGACTTTTTCTCCTCTGTTCTCATCCTCCTAGATCTATGTACTGCCTTTGACACCTTTAGCCATCAGGCCCTCCTCACCCTCTCAGGCTGGGCGTTTCAGGCTTTGCACACTCTTGAATTGCATCCGAGATTGTAGGCCGCTCCTACCAGTTGACGTGGACAGGATCTGTGTCTGCACCATGTACTCTAACTACTGGTGTCCCCCAGTGCTTGGTTCTTGGCCCTCTACTCTTCTCTCTATACACCAAGTCATTCTGGTCTGTTATATCCTCAAATAGTCTCTCCGATCATTGCTATGTGAATGACACTCAACTACTTTTCTCCTTCCCCCTTCTTACATCCAAGTGGCGACACACATCTTTGTGTGCCTGGCTGAGATCTCAGCTTGGACGTCGGCCTATCACCTCAAGCTCAACCTCGAAATGATGCTTCTGCTTCTTCTCCCAGGGAAGGCCTGTCTGCTCCAAAACCTCTCCATCACGGTTGACAGGATTGGCTGATTTCTAGTTCTTAAGAAAACCTTTTTTTTAGATGATTGATGAGAAAAGTATCATCCAACCCATCGGGTATCTCATTGCAACCTCACATGCCATGTCTTGAAAAATGCAGATGGATATAAAAATACATTTACATTGTAATATTTCTGAAAGCCAACTTTCTAACTCTGCCATTCACTTTTGGACTTTATAACATTCCCAGAAGGATTATTGAGTCGTTATTAGTTTTACACTTCAGACATGACTTTGCCGCTGTGCTGTAGAATTTGTTAATTTTGTTTCTTCTTTAGTAAATTCTATACATTAATGTATATTGGATTAAGATAACATTTTCGTTAACTGGTGTCTTGTTAGTTCCAACATTCCCTCCATCTTGTGCCAATTGTACATCTATTTTGGCCTGATATGGTTCCCAATCAGAGGCAGCTGTTTATCGTTGTCTCTGATTGGGGATCATATTTAGGTAGCCATTTTCCCATTTTGCTTTGTGGGACCTTGTCTATGTATAGGTGCCTGTGAGCATATTATTTAGCTTTATTGTTTTTGTGCTTTAAGTTTTCTCTTCCTAATAAAGGATGGAAACATACCACGCTGCATCTTGGTCCACTCCTTATAACGATCGTGACAATAGCTTACCTATCATGGCCAAAAAAATGTAAAATCAACATTTTGTGATATAAGTTATGTATTTGACTATCTACATTTGTCAATCCAAAATTGCTTTTTAAAGCTGTAATGGAAATACAGTACATTTACTTCCTATTACTAAGACATTTACGGTTTATATGCCTTTAGTTTTCCATGTGAACCAATTTATCTGCAAATTCTGAAAAGCTATCCAAGGAATGTACTTAAGGTTGTGTTTTTAGGGAGTGATATTGGTTCTTGTAGAATAGGTTTAATTTTCTTCCATATTGCTATAGTGTTCTTAATTATGAATATATGAATGTTCTTAGCTTTATCCTTTGAAAATAGACAGGTCAAATATTCGAGGGATGAGTATGCTCATCTTCAATA
This sequence comes from Oncorhynchus masou masou, assembly GCF_036934945.1. Taxonomy (NCBI): domain Eukaryota; kingdom Metazoa; phylum Chordata; class Actinopteri; order Salmoniformes; family Salmonidae; genus Oncorhynchus; species Oncorhynchus masou. The sequence continues at coordinate 68,945,360 of NC_088242.1, read as the reverse complement.
TGTACCCATTATTCCTCTTTTAACTACACTGAACAAAGTGTAAAGTGTTGGTCCCATGTAGAAGATCCCTGAAATTTTCCATATGCACAGAAAGCTTATTTCTCTAACATTTGTGCACAAATTTGTTTACATTCCTGTTAGTGAGCACTTCTCCTTTGCCAAGCTCCTCCATACATCTGACAAGTGTAGCATATCAAGAAGCTGATTAAACAGCATGCTCATTACACAGGTGCATCTTGTGACAGGGACAATAAAAGTACACTCTAAAATGTGCAGTTTTGTCAAACAACACAATGCAACAGATGCCTCAGGTTTTGAGGAAGCGTGCTGCAGAAAAGTGTACAGGTGCAGTGATCTGTGAGCTGCTCTGACAGCTGGTGCTTAAAGCTAGTGAGGGAGATATGAGTCTCCAGCTTCAGTGATTTTTGCTGTTCGTTCCAGTCATTGGCAGCAGAGAACTGTAAGGAAAGGCGGCCAAATGAGTAATTGGCTTTGGGGGTGACTAGTGAAATATGCCTGCAGGAGCGGGTGGGTGCTGCTATGGTGACCAGTGAACTGAGATAAGGTGAGGCTTTACCTAGCAGAGACTTGTAGATGACCTGGAGCCAGTGGGTTTGGCGACGAGTATGAAGCAGGGGACAGCCAACGATAGCGTACAGGTCACAATGGTGGGGAGTATATGCAATTTTGGTGACAAAACGTATGGCACTGTGATAGACTGCATCCAATGTGTTGAGTAGAGTGTTGGAGGCTATATTGTAAATGACATTGCCGAAGTCGAGGATCAGTAGGATGGTCAGTTTTACAAGGGAATGTTTGGCAGCATGAGTGAAGGATGCTTTGTTGTGAAATAGGAAGCCAATTCTATATTTAATTTTGGATTGGAGATGCTTAATGTCTGGACTGAGGGATTACAGTCTAACCAGACACCTAGGTATTTGTAGTTGTCCACATATTCAGAACCGTCCAGAGTAGTGATGCTGGACAGGCGGGCAGGTGCGGGCAGAAATCGGTTGAAGAGCATGCATTTACTCTGTCTGAACTCTGTCTGAGAAGTAGTTGATGAACCAGGCAGTCATTTGAGAAACCAAGGCTGTTGAGTCTGTCGATAAGAATGCGGTGATTGATAGAGTCGAGAGCCTTGGCCAGGATCATGAATACGGCTGCACAATACGGCTGTCTCTTATCGATGGCGGTTATGATATTGTTTAGGACCTTGAGCGTGACTGAGGTACACCCATGACCAGCTGTGAAACCAGATTGCATAGCGGAGAAGGTACGGTGGTAAACAAAATGGTCGGTGATCTGTTTGTTAACTTGGCTTTCAAACTGTTCTGCCTGCGGCTATGGAACTCTGACCTGTTCACCGGACGTGCTACCTGTCCCAGACCTGCTGTTTTCAACTCTCTAGAGACATCAGGAGTGGTAGAGATACTCTTAATGATCGACTATGAAAATCCAACTGACATTTACTCCTGAGGTGCTGACTTGTTGCGCCGTCGACAACTACTGTGATTATTATTATTTGACCCTGCTGGTCATTTATGAACATTTGAACATCTTGGCCATGTTCTGTTATAATCTCCACCCGGCACAGCCAGAAGAGGACTGGCCACACCTCATAGCCTGGTTCCTCTCTAGGATTTTTCCTAGGTTTTGGACCTTCTAGGGAGTTTTTCCTAGCCACGTGCTTCTACACCTGCATTGCTTACTGTTTGGGGTTTTAGGCTGGGTTTCTGTACAGCACTTTGAGATATCAGCTGATGTAAGAAAGGCTATATAAATCAATTACATTTGATTTGCAAATAAATTTACTTTATAAACACTGATACCTGTTATTTTTGAGTGCTGTCGAATTCTTTTTGCAAACTGTTCAATTGCCAGTGCAAACAAGAGAGGGGACATCCCTGTTTTGTGCCCCTTTCTAAAGCTATATCATCAGATAATGTATTATTTGTGTATAATTTTGCTTTAAGACATTTAAATAATATTTGTATTAAATATATTATTTCAGATGGAAATTTGAAAGCTTCCAAAATTTTGAATAGAAATGGCCTTTCCAGACAGTCAAAAGCCTTTTTGGCATCAACAACCATTATTTATGAATCTATATCTTGTTTTTTTGCATATTGTATTAAAATTAAAAATGTTATTGTATTTTTGTTAGTGTCCTGTTTGATTGATATGTATAAATTCTTGTAAGACTTTTGCTATTCTATTGCTTATAAGCTTTGTTATAGTGTTATTGTCACAATTGATTATACTTATGGTTCTATAATCAGTAGCGGACTATCCAGGTTTTCCTGGTTTTAATATAATTGAAACTAGGAAGTGTGGTATTTAGTGATGTGTGCTGTCATTTGTGGGAATCGGGGCAGTACTTTGTCCCAGAATGTTGAATAGAATTCTATGGGAAAGCAATCCAATATTTACTTTTGTGAGATCTTTGTTTTTAGTGAATCTTTTTTTTGTCTGCTGATGATTGTTTCAGGGTTGTTGAGTCTATTGTGTAGCTCAGCCCAACCCCCGAAGTGACTCTTCACATCTTGTCAACCCCCATTGTCTCACCTTTGAGAAGCAGAGGTTACATCCTTTAGGTCTGATATCTGATTAGTGGTTAACTTTACAGTAATACTATTGGTCAACAACTGTTTAAAAAAATCCAAACAACTCAGAAGCTTATAAAAGGGTCTTAGATCCATTTTTATTTATCTTATTTGTTCCTGACCTGCTGTGGTGAGATACCTACTGTATGCTCTTTCTCTCCCATGGGCTACGGGCCATGGCACAAGCCATGGTTTCTTTGTGTCTGTCTCTCTCACAATGCTTAGAAAAATTAATGCCTTGTAATGTTCGTTAATGCTTTGTAACTTATTAAGCTCATGCCTTGTATAATGTTATCACAAAGTAATTAAATGAACATGTATTTTTACTGCCCACTACAGTAAGTATTATTATGTAGGCTGGTGGAAATCCCCATCAACAGAGAATTCAGGATCTCCATTATGTCGATGTGTAGAATTTATCCAACCATTAAGTAAAAATGATGTTGAATACATAATAAACTACATTCATCAATCTGACTCCAATTGTTTTGTGAATAAATGCAACAGGCCCTGTGAATCTCTGGAGGATCTAGTCAAGGTAGCGAATAATTCCATCACTGACTCAATATGACTAGATACAAATAGCTAATCTTGGTGACCAATGTTCTAGCATTCATTTATTGAGTCAAGTAGATCAAGGATGTCAAGTTTTTACCCAAGCATGTGCTATGTGTATAGTGTAAATAACAACTACTGTATCAATAAACATACTAAATTATAGGAATGTAGTCCATCAAAGAATTACTCTGTAAAACAAGGTATGCATTTACTCAATTCAACTAATATAATTTATTGGTCACAAACTAATTGACACACAAACAATTACAGTGTATGTGAAATACAAGATACAGAATAACAGTGTAAATTACTATCACCAATAGGGTAAGATTTTACATAGTTACACACATCTTCAATTCAGAATAATCTCTACGTGAAAAAACTACATACAGCCACTTCGTAGCAAGTTCTCATGTATGAGCAAATTCACTGCCCTTTACATCAGACTCAAGCGGGAACAACAAGGATCCATCCAACTGTTTTTTAATTCAGATTTATAAACATTTTCATAGAAGCTTTTAAAATTATCACATTGCTGCTATTTAAAATTACCGCATTTGTATCTTTATCTTTTAAAATTATAACTGGTTTAGCATGCATTCGTTTTATGAGAGGTGCAAGATAATTTCCATTTTTTTCCCATTATTAAGTAATATGCTTTATTTGAGTTTAACCTGTAATTGTTGTCTCTCTTCAGAAGTAAAAGTTTGTATTTGTCACGCCCTAGTCTATATTTATTATGTTATCTTCATTTATTGAGTCAGGCCAGGGTGTGACATGGGTTTATTTGTAGTGTGTTTCGTCTTGGGGTTGTGTGGGGTGTATAGATTAGTCCATGGCTGCCTGAGGCGGTTCTCAATCAGAGTCAGGTGATTATCGTTGTCTCTGATTGGGAACCCTATTTAGGTAGCCTGGGTTTCACTGTGTGTTTGTGGGTGATTGTTCCTGTCTCTGTGTTTGTTGCACCAGTCAGGGCTGTTTCGGTTTTCGACGTTTGTTGTTTTGTATTGTTCGTGTTTCGTCATAATTAAAGATGTATCGAACGAACCACGTTGCATTTTGGTCCGATCCTTATTCCACCTCTTTGTCAGAGAAGGAGGTAGAAGAAAGCCGTTACAGTATTTGTCACACCCTGATCTGTTTCACCTGTCTTGTGCTTGTCTCCACTCCAGGAGTAGCTGATTTCCGTTATCCCCTGTGAATTTATTCTGTGTGTTTTCTATTTGTCTGTTGCCAGTTTGGCTTGTCTCGTCAAGCCTACCAGCATTTTTCCCGTACGCCTGTTTCTTGTTAGTTCCTGTTTCCTAGTTCTCCCAGCTTTTGGCCGTTCTGCCTGCCTTGACCCTGAGCCTGCCTGCCGTTCTGTACCTTACGGACTCTGCCTTGGATTTACTGACCTCTGCCTGCCCTTGACCTGTAGTTTGCCTGCCCCCTGTTTTGTAATACATTTTTTGTTATTTCAAACTGTTTGCATCTGGGTCTTATCCTGAGGTCTGATAGTATTCCTGCTTAATTTCAGATTTGTCTTTCTTCTGGACCTTGTAAGGATGTTTTCTAAGATAGAGATGTATTTTTCTTTAGTTTTAATTTCTGAATCAGATTTATCTTTTGCAGAGTATCAGATTATAATTTCTTTAATGTACGCTTTAGAAGCATCCCAGATTATTGTGTGGGTTGTCTTTTCTCTATCCTCTATGTCTACATTTGTAATGGGAGGTTTATTTCTTTTCATTTACGTATTTAATACATTTCAGGTCCAGAAGATGAGCTCTGTTCATTCTCCAAATGCTGTCACTAAGTGTATTTTCTATTGGTGTAATTAAGCATTATACATGCATTTCTGAGTCCAGTAAATTTGAGTGAATTTTTGGATCTAAAAATGTAACTAGTTCTTGAATAGCTATTCTTACTTTGAGAAAAAATGAATATTATTTTGTAGATGGGAATAGTAATCTCCTGCTGTCCTGTAAATGATTTGTAGAGATACATTTCCTTAAATTTGCCTTTTTTATTACTTTGTCTGTCAATCTTATCATATGTATAATTTAGGTCACCAGCTAAAATAATAGTTACTGTCTGGCTATGATGTAATATAGCTTAAAATCTATCTAAAAGTACCAGGTTTGCCACTGGTAGGATATACAATGAAATCAATGTGCATTTTTCACCAAGTAAGCTACAATTCAAGATTATAAAACAGTCTTCTTGGTCCCTGTTCTGGGATATAAGGGAAAATGTTGTATTATTATGTATAAGGATGCCTACACCTCTGCTGTTACTACAGTTACTACAGCTCCTCTAAAAATATTCAAGTTATGCTTTTAAAATGTAACTCTGAAGAACCACATCTGCTTATAATATCTTTAACCCATAAGTGTATAATACCTGCCGAAACTGAGGGGGGTCTCATCTATCCATAGATGGGTCATATGCTACAGACGATTTTGTGAGAAGACACATTTTCGGGTCTCATGGTCTGACAAACACCACTCAAGCTCTGTTCCCTTTCAAAGCAGATGCGGAAGTGCAACGTTGGCTGATGCAGAGGTTTGAGACGCATATTTTACAGGGGTTATTTTTGCGGGGGCGAGGACAGCAACTCTAGCAGGTTACAGTGCATTCGAAAAGTATTTAGACCCCTTGACTTTTGACATTTGTCTACTTTACAGCCTTATTCTAAAATTGATTCAATAGTTGTTTTCCCTCATCAATCTATACACAATACTCCATAACAAGTTTATAGACATTTTTGCAAATTTATTTTAAAAAATAACAAAAAAATATCACATTTACCTTAGTATTCAGACCTTTTACTCAGTACTTTGTTGAAGAGATTACAGCCTCTAGTCTTCTTGGTTATGATGCTACAAGCTTGGCATACCTGTATTTAGGGGGTTTCTCCCAGATGGGGAGGGTCGCTGCATAGCTATTTTCAGGTCCCTCCAGGGATGTTCGATCGGGTTCGAGTCAGGGCTCTGGCTGGGTCACTCATGAACATTCAGAGACTGTTCCACCGAAGCCACCCCTGCATTGTCTTGGCTGTGTAATTAGGGTTGTTGTCCTGTTGGAAGGTGAACCTTTGACCCAGTCTAAGGTCCTGAGCGTTCTGGAGCCGGTTTTTGTCAAGGATCTCTCTGTTCATCATTCCCTCGATCCTGACTATTCTTTCAGTACCTGCTGCTGAAAATCATCCCCGCAGCAGGATGCTAACACCACCATGCTTCACCGTAGGGATGGTGGCAGGCTTCCTCCAGACGTATCGCTTGGCATTCAGGCCAAAGAGTTCAATCTTGGTTTCATCAGACCAGAGAATCTTGTTTCTCATGGTCTGAGAGTCCTTTAGGTGCCTTTTGGCAAAATCCAAGCGGGCTGTCATGTGCCTTTTACTGAGGACTGGCTTCCGTCTAATCACTCTACCATAAAGGCCTGATTGGTGGAGTGCTGCAGAGAAGGTTGTCCTTCTGGAAGCTTCTCTCATCTCCACAGAGGAACTCTGGAGCTCTGTCAGAGTGACTATCAGGATCTTGGTCACCTCCATGACCAAGGCCCTTCTCCCCCGATTGCTCAGTTTGGAAGAATATTGGTTGTTCCAATCTTCTTCCATTTCAGGCCACTGTCTTCTTCAATGCTGCAGAAATGTTTTGGGACCCCTCCCAGATGTCTCGGAGCTTTACAGATAATTCCTTCGACCTCATGGCTTGGTTTTTGCTCTGACATGCACCGTCAACTGTGGGACCTTATATGGACAGGTATGTGCCTTTCCAAATCATGTCCAATTTAATTTACCATAGGTGGACTCCGATTAAGTTGTAGAAACATCTCAAGGATTATCAATGCAAACAGGATGCACTTGAGCACAATTTCGAGTCTCGTAGCAAAGGATGTTAATACTTATGTAAATAAGGTATTTCTGTTTTACATTTGTCATTAGGGGGTATTGTGTGTAGATTGATGAGGATTTTTATTTATTTAATCAATTTTAGAATAAGGCTATAACGTAACAAAATGTGGAAAAAGAGAAAGGGTCTGAATACTTTCTGAATGCACTATAAGTGTTCAAGAAACATATGCGGTTTTCCCCATCATGACGCCAGTTCACAAGTTGGATTTTGTTGGTCTATGATTGTTAACCTTAACTGTTCCGTTTATCATTGAAGAGCCAAATACAATATTTTAGCAGACATGATATATGAGGGCAATGTACATTACATAGATTGGAAAGATCATAGTATAAATACACATAGAGTGTGTGGGCATGTGAGCTGAGCAGACATAAAAAAAAACATAAAGCTATGTTTAAAGCAAAGTACGTCGGTGCTATGCCTTTTTAGGGCTTTTAAGTTCCAACTCCACCAAGAGGCTGAAATGGGAAGATTGGAGGCCCCGTGCACACCTCAGAGAAGTGTCTGATGCCCTGTCAGTTGCTCCCATCCGAATCCCCCGGCTAAAGCCCATCGCCATGCTCACCGATAACCACCATTGAATCTTAGTTATTATGATAAACAGGGAATAATAATGATTCAACATCCTTTCCTAATCTGTACAGAACTTTTATTTTACAACAGGTTTGCAAGTCACAAATAAAATTACACTGTAGCGTAATTAAGTCCTTCCTTCTCTCTCTCCCAAACCAAATCCATTCCTCTCCACCACCCCCTCCTAGTTCTCCCCCCTTTACCCCACCCACCAGGGGCAAATCTCTAACTCCAGACAGGAACTATTACCCCACTCATCCTCTTCAAACATCATAGAAGTGACTCTCTCCTGCAGGTTCATTCTCTACAACACCCGTAGAGTAGGACTTTACCTCACACAGGAAGAGGCACAAGCCCTAATCCAGGCACTTGTCATCCCCTTTCTGGACTACAGCAATTCGCTGTTCCCCTCTCATGCCATCAAACCCCTGAGACTTATCCAGATTACCACAGCCCAGCTGGTGTTCAACCTTCTCAAGTTCTCCCATGTCTCGTCTGCACATTCCACTGGCCGTTTGAAGCTCACATATGCACTACAAAACCATGGTACTTACCTATCCAATACTGTAGCAAGAGGTAATGCCCCTGCCTACTTTCAGGCTATGCTCAAACCCTCCACCCCAACCCGAGTACTCCATTCTGCCAACTCTGGTCTCTTGGCCCTCCTACACCTACGTGAGGGCAGCTCCCGTTCTGCACAGTTAAAGCTCTTCTCTGTCCTTGCACTCCAATGGTGGAACCACCTTCCCCTTGAAACTAGGACAGCAGAGTCCCAGCCCATCTTCCCGAAAACATCCCCCCCAAACTAACACTTGCACTTTACTTTTTTCTTCTACTAGCACTGACTTTACTGATAGCTACTGTATTGAGGAAAAATATACTATTACTGAGATGTGATGTTCTAGCTATCTTAAGATGAATGCACTAATAAGTAAAATAATTATGCAAAAGTAAGTCAAATTAAAACGTGTGAATGTAAAGTGGATTTATTCTGTTCATGGGCTCTTATACTGATGTGTATGACTAAATTTGAACTTGTGTTAGCTTACCAAGCTAAAGCCTAGAAATAAATGTTATTATTCTATCAATTGTCTCTATTGACAATGTGCAGGAGTATTCTGGTTCTTTGGCGTAATGCTTATAGAACCTTCATAAAGCTTGCATAAGCCTAAAATAAACTTAACAGAGTCGGTAGTGATGTGTCATAGACAGTCCATAGCATGATGGTTTACACTGCTGTGAAACATATTTCTCCAAATAGTAAGCTGTGGCATATAGCATCTATATACCTCTCCTTCTCTGTCTTCAAATCGATCGTTTTTTTTCTGAGAAATATACAGAATGTACCCCCACCCTCTCTCTCTCTTTCTCTCTCTCTGTGACAGACAAACAGAAAAAGAGAGACACACACACAAAGGGATGATAATGGACACCAACGCTCAGTGTGAATGGGGCCAGTCGATATGTGTAGTGTAGTGTGTACCCTTCTGTGATGTGTATCGGTGATGTGATTTGCACTCAGCTGACTGTCCATAGGGACTATGTACAATCTGCTCTTCCTTTGCATACTCACACAGACATACTCAGACACACACACACTCATCCATCCATCCATCCATCCATCCATTTATTCTGCAGATTGTCGTTGTAATTGCACAAATTGTACACTTTGTCCTGTTTGGTTGGTCTTTGTCCCCCCCCCCCCTCTTTCTGTCTGTCTTTTTCAGTAAGCTTGGAAGCAGCAGCAGGCCAGATAATGGAGTGTGTGATATGATGCTGAGGCATGAGATGACAGCAGTCTGGCGTCCCCAGTCCACCTCTACAGCACTATGGTCCTCTATCACAGCTAAATCCTTACAGACATAGAAGGATAGACAGAGAGAGGGAGAGTGAGATAGAGAGCAAGAGAGAGAGAGAGAGAGAGCAATGTGTCTATGTGAAGAGTGAGAGATACTGAGGCAGTCAGCTCATTGTAATTTATAGAGCAGTGGCAGAATGTTTGGGAGTGATAAGGTTGACTGTGTAACATACAAAGAATGAATAAACTGCTCTTCTCCTCCATTTGCAAAACTGACACTGCCTTGTATTTTAGAACATTTACCAGACACACACAGAAGCACGGACGCGGACGCGCATGCCCGCACATACACACACAGACACACACGCACACACTAGAACACATTACCTCTGTTAATGGTCTGTGGAATTTACTGGGTAGAGGATTAGTGTGTGAGTAAAACCACATTAAGAGTGCTGTGTGTGTTTACCAGTGGTTTGTTTGTGAGCGGATGGTTAGGATGCGTGCAACGTTAATCCCCTCTGTATTAAAGGAGTAATTCTCCTAAGGACAAGTAATTGACTTCTTTAGGCTTACACTGGAGCAGTCGCTTCTCAGTCATTCACTAAAGTGATTATGAATTGATGGCATTTGCCATGTTCTAGACACCATCCACTTTCCCTGTTATGTGTATGTATGGTATTAATAACACTGGTTATGGCTTTTAGCCTGTATGATTGAAAGTATACACACACACACACACACAGAGAGACAGCACATCCCTCAACAACCAATCACAACACTGGGATACAGTGGAACCATGGCAACCCAGAAGCCTTGAATGTAATTGGCAGGGTCAGAGAAATTAAAGAGAAAGAAGGAAGTGAAGTTTGAAGGAGAAGAAAGAAAAACTGAACAACTGCCAAAACAGCCACTGTGTTGTTGAGAGATTTGACAGTTAGTGACTTGTTGGTGTACGTTAAAGGAGATAGAGGATACGATGTAAAGAGAGAGAAAGAGAGACAGATGGGGGAGAGAGAGAGCTGGCCTTTTAGTTTATTCAGTTAACAGAGGTTCTTTGTACTGGTCGGTTTGTATGAGTCAATGGAGGCTCCTCAGAAAAGAGGAGCCAATGAATTTCATTTAAAAAAAAATGTGAAACTAAAAAACGTATCCTTTTTAGACTAAATATATTCATGTCACCAAATAATTTATTAAAACACACTGTTTTGCAGTGAAAGTCTACAGTAGCCTCAACAGCACTGTAGGGTAACAGTTGCCGTCCTCCTCTGGGTACATTGACTTCAATACAAAACCTAGAAGGCTCTTGATTAGACTTACACAGTAATTATGAAAACATCCGGTGGACATCCTCCAACCTATCAGAGCTCTTGCAGCATGAATTGACATGTTGTCTACCCAATCAAAGGATCAGAAATAAATCTAGTACTGAAAGTACAAGCTTCAATTAGCTGGCACTGCAGTGCATAAAATGTGGCGAGTAGTTTACTCAAAGAGAGAAAGACAATAGCTGAACAGTTTTGCACAAATTAATTTCTTCAAAAATTTAGGAGAAGCAAAAGAGAAAGAGCTAGCTATATTTCATGATATATTGTTTTCTCACTTTCACTTACTTAGCTAGTGAATGCAGCTTGCTAGTTTAGTCTACACAAACAGCCATCTCAAACAGAGATTGACACTATGTTAGCTAGCTGGCTATGGCTATCCGACAATGCTTCCAAGTCAAGGTAAACTTGAGCTTTTATTCATTTATTGCCACCGGGGCCCGCCGGTGTAACTGCTAAACTGCTAAACTTCCCGACTGTACACTGTACTGCATGATTGTAGCAGGTTTGCTAAAGTATTAGTTCTAGTAGCTATGTCGACTATGACGTTAGCTAATATGGTGACAACGATGTAGGCTGCGTGTAGGGGATTGCGGTCATGATATGAAGCTTTTGCTTGGAAGTGTTTTTTTGCCATGTCACAGACAGCTGATGTGTTTTGAACTGAAATCCACAAGAAAAGGAAAGGTGAGAGGAGGAGAGCACGTAAATAGATGCGAGAAGGAATTATATATATACAAAACAAGCAAATTGATCCTGCTGTTTGTATGTGACTGCTATAAAAGTGAACTGTGTTTGCATGTGATCATTCCGCCGATACTGTTGAAAAACCTTTCTTAAATGGAAGCAAAGGGAACGAAACAGGGAAAAACATACCTGAATGAGTCCAATAGAAACTCTCATTTGCAACTGTTGGACTAATGATTACACCCTAGATCAGCTAGATACAGGCAAGAGGTTGCAATGCGGTATTGAATGTGTCAATGTCTGTCATCTTTATAACTCAACATTTTCGCTCTACCTGTGCACCTACGTTGTAAACTTTAATTCACAGGCTAGGATGCAACAACCTCATGATGGGTTACCTCATGATGGGTTACCTTACCTCACCTCGCTCATCAACTCATCCCTGACCGCTGGCTACGTCCCTTCCGTCTTCAAGAGAGCGAGAGTTGCACCCCTTCTGAAAAAACCTACACTCGATCCCTCCGATGTCAACAACTACAGACCAGTATCCCTTCTTTCTTTTCTCTCCAAAACTCTTGAACGTGCCGTCCTTGGCCAGCTCTCCCGCTATCTCTCTCAGAATGACCTTCTTGATCCAAATCAGTCAGGTTTCAAGACTAGTCATTCAACTGAGACTGCTCTTCTCTGTATCACGGAGGCGCTCCGCACTGCTAAAGCTAACTCTCTCTCCTCTGCTCTCATCCTTCTAGACCTATCGGCTGCCTTCGATACTGTGAACCATCAGATCCTCCTCTCCACCCTCTCCGAGTTGGGCATCTCCGGCGCGGCCCACGCTTGGATTGCGTCCTACCTGACAGGTCGCTCCTACCAGGTGGCGTGGCGAGAATCTGTCTCCTCACCACGCGCTCTCACCACTGGTGTCCCCCAGGGCTCTGTTCTAGGCCCTCTCCTCTTCTCGCTATACACCAAGTCACTTGGCTCTGTCATAACCTCACATGGTCTTTCCTATCATTGCTATGCAGACGACACACAATTAATCTTCTCCTTTCCCCCTTCTGATGACCAGGTGGCGAATCGCATCTCTGCATGTCTGGCAGACATATCAGTGTGGATGACGGATCACCACCTCAAGCTGAACCTCGGCAAGACGGAGCTGCTCTTCCTCCCGGGGAAGGACTGCCTGTTCCATGATCTCGCCATCACGGTTGACAACTCCATTGTGTCCTCCTCCCAGAGCGCTAAGAACCTTGGCGTGATCCTGGACAACACCCTGTCGTTCTCAACCAACATCATGGCGGTGGCCCGTTCCTGTAGGTTCATGCTCTACAACATCCGCAGAGTACGACCCTGCCTCACACAGGAAGCGGCGCAGGTCCTAATCCAGGCACTTGTCATCTCCCGTCTGGATTACTGCAACTCGCTGTTGGCTGGGCTCCCTGCCTGTGCCATTAAACCCCTACAACTCATCCAGAACGCCGCAGCCCGTCTGGTGTTCAACCTTCCCAAGTTCTCTCACGTCACCCCGCTCCTCCGCTCTCTCCACTGGCTTCCAGTTGAAGCTCGCATCCGCTACAAGACCATGGTGCTTGCCTACGGAGCTGTGAGGGGAACGGCACCGCAGTACCTCCAGGCTCTGATCAGGCCCTACACCCAAACAAGGGCACTGCGTTCATCCACCTCTGGCCTGCTCGCCTCCCTACCACTGAGGAAGTACAGTTCCCGCTCAGCCCAGTCAAAACTGTTCGCTGCTCTGGCCCCCAATGGTGGAACAAACTCCCTCACGACGCCAGGACAGCAGAGTCAATCACCACCTTCCGGAGACACCTGAAACCCCACCTCTTCAAGGAATACCTAGGATAGGATAAGTAATCCTTCTCACCCCCCCTTAAATGATTTAGATGCACTATTGTAAAGTGGCTGTTCCACTGGATGTCAGAAGGTGAATTCACCAATTTGTAAGTCGCTCTGGATAAGAGCGTCTGCTAAATGACTTAAATGTAAATGTAAATGTAATGGGTACAGGGAAAATTAACATGTAGTAGCCTAAACATATCCATGTTACATTGAACTGGGTGAATGGAATATGAATGACAGTCATCCAATATGCTGTAATAGAATTAAGGCCATGCTCCTAAAAAATATTATGAATCCTCCCTCATCTTAAACGGCACAGGCTGCCACTGATATGAGTTATGCGGTCTATGTTCACTGTGTGTGGGTGTGTTCGTATGTTAATGCATGAGTAAGAGTGTGTTCAAATGTTTGAGCCAAGTCACCCAAGATGCAAGTCAGTATTCAACGTCCATCTATGTCTGAGGACGTCGTGAGATGCCATGGAAACCAGCCACTACGGCAACAGTGAGCGCTGTTACCTTCAAGGAGGTTTTGGTTTTTCAAGGGTGTTGTGGATGAGGATGTAGGATAGGCGTAAGCATCTGCCTCTGGTGCCAAAGGTTGCATGTTTGAATCCAGCGATAGCGTGTGTGTGTTGTTTTGAGCATATCCCAAACCTTAACCTTTACCTTAAACATAAGATTTCGGAGTTAATGCCTGAACTTAACCTTAAACACTATGAAATGTAAAGTTTGGAACAACTTCGAAAATTGATGTTTGTGAAACAAGGATGCATAGTCACATGAACTCCTTGAATGTTCATGTGTCCGTACGTGTGTGTGTGTGTGTGTGTGTGCACTGTCTTCTTCAGATGTTTTCTTCACTGTCCCTGCACCCAAAGTTATGTTTGATGTGCATTAATTATTGTATGTCATGTATCTGTCTTGAGCTCTGTGTTGGTTGCATTTGCAGATATGTACATGTCTATCACATATTCTCTCTCTCACACACACACACACACACACACACACACACACACACACACACACACACACACACACACACACACACACACACACACACACACACACACACACACACACACACACACACACACACACACCAGAAGCATCAGCCACAATCTGCAGCTTCCAGCTCCTATCCGAAGCTACCCTAGCCAGGAGAGTTCACTATGGCCCACTACAGGATGATGGTGTGTGTGGGTGTGTGTGTGTATTCTGAGTGAACTGGGTCAGGGGTGATAGATTCAGAGATGATGTCCATTGGCGAAGAAGCACTGTTTCTCCTTCACAATAGGGGAGAGGAGTTTTTGGTAGAATTTATAACAGACTTAAGAAGGCTGTGGTCTTTACCCTCAAACGAAAGTATATTATTCTCATGACATTAAATTAGATGGATTACAGTGTTGATATTCATGCAGTAACCCAAAATCTGTTTCAATTCACTTCTATTGTGTCCCACTTGTACAGGCACTTCTCCACAAAGGAGTGTGTGTGCATGCATTTATGTGTGCATGTGTGTGTTATCCATGGCTGCTCCAAGTCCCATTGATCTATTGCGAATTGATTGTTATTTTGTATTGCTGTGACCAGGGACAAAAGACATGGTTAATGGAAACACACACAAAGCACATGGTGCTGTTGACATGCCTCTACTTGATTACAGTCTTTGAAAAACATGATTTTCTTCTTATGTCATATCTTTCCCTTTGCTTTTATGAAAGAACAATAACATCGGTCTGTTTTCAATAACTGAATATTAGTATGTGCACATACAGTACCTGTCAAAAGTTTGGACAGGCCTACTCATTCCAGAGTTCACTATAATTCTACAATGAAAATAGTAAAAATAAAGAAAAACCCTTGAATGAGTAGGTGTGTCCAAACTTTTGACTGGTATTGTATATCAAAAGGAAATTCCACCTTTGAGTTTTGGTTCTCATTTTCTATATCCCATACTAAATGAATATACAGTGCCTTGGGAAAGTATTCAGACCCCTTGACTTTTTCCACACTTTGTTACATTACAGCCTTGGATTGAATAAAGACAAAAGAAAAAGGTTTTTAGAAATGTTTGCAAATGTATTAAAATAAAAAACAGTAATACCTTATTTACATAAGTATTCAGACCCTTTGCTATGAGACTCGATATTGAGCTCAGGTGCATCCTGGTTCCATTGATCATCCTTGAGATATTTCTACAACTTGATTGGGGTCGACCTACGGTAAATTAAATTGATTGGACATGATTTGGAAAGGCACTAACCTGTCTTTATAAGGTCCCACAGTTGACAGTGCATGTCAGAGCAAGAACCAAGCCATGAAGTTGAAGGAATTGTCTGCAGAGCTCCGAGACAGGATTGTGTCGAGGCACAGATCTGGGGAAGGGTACCAAAACATTTCTGCAACATTGATGGTCCCCAAGAACAAAGTGGCCTCCGTCATTCTTAAATGGAAGAAATTTGGAACTCTTCCTAGAGCTGGCCGCCCGGCCAAACTGAGAAATCAAGGGAGAAGGGCCTTGGGTCAGGGAGGTGACCAAGAATCAGATGGTCTTCAGACGAAGAGGAGGAAATCTGCCGTTACAGAAACACCCACCAACGGAGGACCAAGCGGCATGGAAACGGCCAGCAGCAGCAGCGATGTCAAGACTCCTGGACATGGGAGGATGTTTTGGACGGCAAGGGTTGCTACACATGGGAGGAGATCCTGGCTGGAAGGGATCGCCTCCCATGGGAACAGGTGGAGGCAGCTAGGAGAGCAGAGGCAGCCGGAGAGAGGAGCCAGTGATACGAGGGAACACGGCTGGCAAGGAAGCCTGAGAGGCAGCCCCAGAAATGTATTGGGGGAAGCACACAGGGAGTGTGGCAAAGCCAGGTAGGAGACATGCGCCTGATCTCTGATCTCCAGCATCTGATCTCCAGTACGTCTCCTCCGGCCGGCGTAAATGGCACCAGCCTTACGCATGGTGTCCCCAGTTCGCCTGCACAGCCCAGTGAGGGCTATCCCACCTCGCCGCACTGGCCGGGCTACGGGGAGCATTCAACCAGGTAAGGTTGGGCAGGCTCGATGCTCAAGAGCTCCAGTACGCCTGCACGGTCCGGTCTATCCGGTGCCATCTCCATGCACCAGCCCTCCGGTGGCAGACCCCCGCACCAGGCTTCCTGTGCGTCTCCAGAGCCCAGTACTCCCTGTTCCTCCTCCTCGCACTCGCCCTGAGGTGCGTGTCCTCGGCCCAGTACCACCAGTGCCGGCACCACGCACCACGCACCAGGCCTACAGTGTTCCCCGTCTGTCCAGAGCTGCTAGTCTCCCATCTGTCCAGAGCCCCTAGAGTCTCCCGTCTGTCCTGAGCTGCTAGAGTCTCCCGTCTGTCCTGAGCTGCTAGAGTCTCCCGTCTGTCCTGGGCTCCTAGAGTCTCCGTCTGTCCAGAGCTCCTAGAGTCTCACATCTGTCCAGAGCTCCTAGAGTCTCACGTCTGTGAAGAGCTTCTAGAGTCTCACGTCTGTCCAGAGCTTCTAGAGTCTCCCGTCTGTCCAGAGCTCCTAGAGTCTCCTGTCTGTCCAGAGCTGCTAGAGTCTCCCGTCTGTCCTGAGCTGCTAGAGTCTGCCGTCTGTCCTGAGCTGCTAGAGTCTCCCATCTGTCCAGAGCTCCTAGAGTCTCCCGTCAACCCTGGGCTGCTAGAGTCTCCCATCTGTCCAGAGCTTCTAGAGTCTCCCGTTTGTCAAGAGCTGCTACAGTCTCCCGTCTGTCCAGAGTTGCTAGAGTCTCCCATCTGTCCAGAGCTCCTAGAGTCTCCTGTCTGTCCAGAGCTGCTAGAGTCTCCCGTCTGTCCTGAGCTGCTAGAGTCTCCCGTCTGTTAAGAGCTTCTAGAGTCTCCCGTCTGTCCAGAGCTCCTAGAGTCTCCTGTCTGTCCAGAGCTGCTAGAGTCTCCAGTCTGTCCTGAGCTGCTAGAGTCTCCCATCTGTCCAGAGCTTCTAGAGTCTCCCGTTTGTCAAGAGCTGCTACAGTCTCCCGTCTGTCCAGAGTTGCTAGAGTCTCCCATCTGTCCAGAGCTGCTAGAGTCTCCCGTCTGTCCTGAGCTGCTAGAGTCTCCCGTCTGTCCAGGGCTGCTAGAGTCTCCCGTATATCCAGAGCTGCTAGAGTCTCCCGTCTGTCCAGAGCTGCTAGAGTCTCCCGTCTGTTAAGAGCTGCTAGAGTCTCCCATCTGTCCTGAGCTGCTAGAGCCGCAAGTCTGACCTGAGCCGTCAGTCAGCCAGGATCTGCCAGAGCCGTCAGTTAGCCAGGACCTACCAGAGCCGTCAGTTAGCCAGGACCTACCAGAGCCGTCAGTCAGCCAGGACCTGCCAGAGCCATCAGCCAGCCAGGAGCTGCCAGAGCCGCCAACCAGCCAGGAGCTGCCAGAGCTGCCAGCCAGGAGCTGCCAGAGCCGCCAGACAGCTAGGAGCTGCCAGATGCGCCAGCCAGCCAGGAGCTGCTAGAGCCTCCAGCCAGCCAGTAGCTGCCAGAGCCGCCAGCCAGCCAGGAGCTGCCAGAGTTGCCAGCCAGCCAGGGGCTGCCAGAGCCGTCTTTCACTCCAGCGCTGCCGGAGTCTCTCGCCTGTCCGGCGCTGCAGGAATTCCCCGTCCATTCGGGACCCATGTCTAGGGTTCCCAGTCCAAGGTCGGTGGCGAGGGTCGCCACTTTAAAGAGGCCACGGAGGCGGGCGAAGAGGCGAACCAGAACTTTGGTGAAGTGGGGTCCATGTCCCGCGCCAGAACCGCCACCGCGGACAGACGCCCACCCAGACCCTCCCCTATAGGTTCAGGTTTTGCGGCCGGAGTCCGCACCTTTGGGGGGGGGGGGGTACTCTCACGTTCTGACCTTTATTTTCCTTTGTTTTGTCTTTATTTAGTATGGTCAGGGTGTGAGTTGGGGTGGGAAGTCTATGTCTTGTGTTTCTATATTTGATTTCTGTTTCGGCCTAGTATGGTTCTCAATCCGAGGCAGGTGTTGTTAGTTGTCTCTGATTGAGAATCATACTTAGGTAGCCTGGGTTTCGCTGTTGTTTTGTGGGTGTTTTTTTCCGTGTCTGTGTTTTTCAGCACACGGTACTGTTTCGGTTTTGTTATTTCACATATTCGTTTATTGTTTTTGCATTTCATAGTGTACAGTGCTTTTGTTATTAAAATCGTCATGAACACTTACCACGCCGCATCTTGGTCCGGTCCTTAATCCTCTTCAGACGAAGAGGAGGAATTCTGCCGTTACATGCACTCCCTTCCGATATTCTGTTTGAATAATGCAATCTACTGGAGCATATAACTGTATGCAAATATTTATTTTCCTGTTATATGAAAATATATTGCACCCTTCACTTTGAAAATTGCTGAATGTCTGTGCAATAATTTTGAATAGAAAACATGCTACAGTATAAATTCATTAACCATCGCACCAAGACAAGTTTTTGTGAGAGAGGAGAGAGGGAAGAGTTTTGATCTAGGGAAGACTGCCTGAGTAGAGGTCTGAGAAAGCCTTCAATGTGTAGGCTGACTAATAGATTGTGGAGAGAGGGATGAGAAATGAAAGGAGGGCTGGGTCATTTCTTACCCAGAGGACCATGGTTCATTTCCCACAACCCTGTTGGAGCACAAATGCAGCGATGACGGGAGAATAACCACCGAAACCACACTGTCCTCCCTCCACAGCTCAACTCTTACATCCCACCATTCATCCACCCGTCCACCTCTCCACCCTCCATCACTGTGACCCCTGTGTTAGTCGAGAGAAAAGAAAAGAAAAGAGAAAGATGGAGAGAGAGAGAAGCCTGGTCCGGAAAGACAAAGAGATGGTGAGAGAGCTGTAGAGAGAAGGGGGTGGTTTTAAGTCAATTCATTTCAGACAAAGAGGAGGGGAGAGAGAATTAGGGACTGATCCACGTTATGACAAGGCATCTTCACAGCTCATTGGCAACATGCAGACACAGTCTGAACGCAAGACAGACTCCACTGCTACTGATGAGAGGAGCTGTCTCTTATTAGCACTACTGATGTTGTCCCAGCAAGCCTTTTTTTGGGCTCTTGTGTTTGTAGACTAATGCCCAATACCAAATCAACCAATAACCCCTTATCATAGACAAAGACACTTCAGTAGATACAAAATAATGTAACTTTCTAAGTTTACCAGCAAGATATTATAAATTGTAAAATATGATGACTTTAATACAGAAATATCAATGACAAAGTTGTAAAATGTTACCCTAAGTATTTCCCATCAATTTAGTGAATACTGTGGGTGTTTAATATGAGAGTTTCAGCGTAGCATATCATTTATATTTTTACAGGCTTTTGTTTACTTTACTTTGTCAATATACATTTGTTGTAAATGTTGCGGCATCACATTGGTGGCAGTTTTGAAAATAAGTCAGTAGTTGGAAGAGTTGCAGAGTTAATTGTATATTATGTCATTGTTAATTAGACACATTTTTCATTAATTAGGTAATTTTCTCTTATGGTCTATCCACTCAAAACTCATGGACAATATGGACATAGATATAGATTATAGATTATTTTTGATATGATTACATTTTTCTAATTCATTCATGTATATATTACCACAATTACCATAGATTACCGGTTAATTACCAACATTGCTGAAAATTCCAGTAACTTTGGTAACCCTAGTGTTGACTCTGAATCAGTCTCTGATTGGAGGGAGAAAATGAAAACAACAAGTGTTTTAGCACTCCGGGATTGTTATTGGATATACCTGGTTTAAATGATGTATATCCCCACATTAAAAGGCCTCAGACAGAGCTAATGGTCTCTCAGAGGTAACTTCTCTTTCACTGACACATAAGAGCAAGAAAAGGGGAAAAGATTTTCCTTTCAACAGAACACATTCCACAAACAGACAATGCTGCCATATTGCAGTAAAAACACCCATCACAAAAGCATTCAGATGTTAGGAGTGGAGAGGAGAGTGTCTGACTCATTGGTGTAACATGTTCTTATTCACCTTACAGAGAAAAAGTCAGAAAACATCCACTTGGACCCAGTAATGAGCGAATCTGCTCCCATCATCACACCTGTATACAGTCTTCACACACACACTGAGGAGCAGACGGGATAGAAAACAGTCAGTAACACTCTCTAGGAACCAGTTGTCTGTAATGCATTATGAATGTATCATTTGTAGTAGATTAAGGCATTTATAGAGACAATAGGAAGAAGGATGGGAAGAGGAGAAGGAGTGGGAGGGGGAGGTGCTGAAAAAGAGGAGGACAAGGAGGAGAAGAAGAAAGAGGCAGTGTATCTGTACCCTCTGCCCGCTGAGAAAGGAAATGTCCAGCTCAGTGAGAAGGCCAGTCCAATTGATGCCTGTTGGATTTAAACACAGCCTTGGTGTTCCCCTCCAAGTCTGGCAGCAGAATGCCTCTGTAATTATTGAATGGCTCATTCGTACTTCCTTTCTCTTGAAATAGACTGGGAAACATCTCTTTTGGAGCAACATGAACATTTTCAATGCTTGTCTTCCTGTTCCCCTCTGGGCCCTGATTGACATTTGGTGGTCTGAGCTGAGCTGAGGAAACAGTAGAAGTCTGTGTGTCTGCTGAGAGAAAAAGAGGGTGACTGAGTGTATCTGAAGGGGCAGATGAGAAGTTGTAGTGATGCTGCACTATTCACTACAGAACATCACGTTCCCCTGCTCAGACTTTGCATACATCAACCAATGGTTGAGTGCCACGTCATCGACTGTGTCATTGGCACTAGATTGCTATAACATATGATGTGGTTGTTGTAAGATGTATCCATTGTAAGATTTGACATGCATCAACAACGACTGAGCAGGGGAACACGACCATAATCATTTAATTCTGATGTTTGACCTTTCAACTGTTGAGCATCATGGTGATTCAGAAGCTTCATCAGTGCAGGAAAAGGCATAGTGAAACCCCCACACATTGGGAATGTACTACAGAAGCATATTATTGATGATAACAAGAATCATTAATTTTCATTGTGAAAGTGTGAAAGTGTAATTTACACAACACATAAATTACACAGTAGGCTACTTCCCCACAAAGGGGATGTACTACGGATCCGCGTATTGATAGAAGGAAGGATTCATTTTCATTTGGATATATGTTTTTGACAGTGTAACCATATGCAAACTTCAATTGAATGGTCTAAAGTATCTCCCTCTCTTTTGCGCCTTCATCTGCGCTGATCTAACAAGAAGAGGAAATCAATATGGTAAATGACTACCAATACTTGTCTCCTCACATCAAGGTAAGTAGAAACATGTACAAGAAGAGGAAGTTGTGTTAGATTTTTGGGATGCACCCAAGCTCTGTTACTGAACCCCAAATCACCCCCCTAGCAACTATGCACCTTTGTATACCTGAAAGGATTTTATGGGTGTGAGGAATATAGCAGAAATCCAACGTAGGGCAAGGTGGCTACTACCACATTACTTGTATCTATGCCTTTTAGTGCCTAGGGGAAAGGTGCTGGAGATTTATTTGGCATTCAGGGTGTGTGTCTATCTAACCACCTCGGACAATGTGAAGATCAGGAGGTGGGAGGGAGGAACTCCAGTGTGGGAGGGAGGATAATGCAGCATTGTATAGAACATCACTTCTAGACTCATTCACTGACAGGGACCAGAGGAAATGCAATGCAAAGGAATCACAGGGGAAGAGGAGAATAGAGGGCTCAGGGCCAGACGGATTACCAGGACGCGTACTCAGAGAATGCGCTGACCAGCTGGTAAGTGTCTTCAGTAATATTTTCAACCTCTCCCTGACCAAGTCTGTAATACCTACATGTTTCAAGCAGACCACCATAGTCCAAGACCACCATATGCCCAAGAACATCAAGGTAACCTGTCTAAAGGGTAGCATAGTGGTTAGAGCGTTGGACTAGTAACCGGAAGGTTGCAAGTTCAAATCCCCAAGCTGACAAGGTACAAATCTGTCGTTCTGCCCCTGATCAGGCAGTTAACCCACTGTTCCTAGGCCGTCATTGAAAATAAGAATTTGTTCTTAACTGACTTGCCTAGTTAAATAAAGGTAAAATAAAATAAAATCTGTAGCCATAAAATGCTTTGAAAGGCTTGTAATGGCTCACATCAACACCATCATCCCAGACACACTGGACAGATTCCAATTCATATAACGCCCCAACAAATCCACAGATGACGCAATCTCTATTACACTCCACACTGCCCTCTCCCACCTGGACAAGCAGGAATACCTATATGAGAATGCTGATCATTGACTATAGCTCATCGTTCAACACCATGGTGCCCTCCAATCTCATCACTCAGGACCCTGGGACTGAACACCTCCCTCTGCAACTGGATCCTGGACTTCCTGACGGGCCACCTCCAGGTGGTGAAGGTAGTCAACAACACATCCGCTATGCTGACCCATAACACGGGGGGCCCCTCAGGGGTGTGTGCTTAGTCCCCTCCTATACTCCATGTTCATCCATAACTGTGTGGCCGCGCACGACTCCAACACCATCATCGAGATTTATGATGACAGGATGGTGGTTGGCCTGTCCACCGACAACGATAAGACAGCCTGCAGGGAGGAGATCAGTAGCCTGGCAGTGTGGTGCTAGGACATTGTATAGAACAGGACAGCAACTTCTCCCTCAACGTCAGCAAGACAAAGGAGCTAATCGGGGACGTCAGGAAACGGAGGGCCGAGCACGATGGGGCTGTAGTGGAGCATGTCAAGAGCTTCAAGTTCTTCTGTGTCCACATCACTAAGGAATTATCATGGTCCACACACCAACACAGTCATAAAGAATGCATGACAACACCTCTTCCCCCTCAGGAGGGTGAAAAGATTTGCCATGGGACCTCAAATCCTCAAAACATTCTACATCTTCACCATTGAGAGCATCTTGACTGGTTACATCACCATTCGGTATGGCAACTGTTTGACATCTGACTGCAAGTTGCTACACAGTGTAGTGCGTATGGTCCAGTAAATAACTGGGGCTGAGCTCCCTGCCATCCAGGGTGGTGTCAGAAGGAGACCTTAGAAATTGTCAAAGATTCCAGCCACCCAAGTCATAGACTGTTCTTTCTGCTACTGTACGGCAAGTGTTACAGATTCGCCAAGTCTGGTACCAACAGGACCCTGAACATTTTCTACCAAACCATAAATAGTTTGTTAAATAGTTAACTAAATAGCTACTCAGACCATCTGCATTGACCCTTTTTGGACTAACAATTCTGCTACTATTTACTATCTATCCTGTTGCCTAGTCACTTTACCCCTACCTATATGTACATATCTACCTTAATTACCTCACACCCCTCCACATTGACTTGGAACTTACCCTGTGTATATAGCAAAGTTATCATTACTCATTGTGTATTTATTCCTCATATTCCTCATATTATTATTTTTCTGTTATCTGTAAGCGGAAGATAGCATATCACTACACCTGTTGTTTACAAATCATGTGACAAATACAATTTGATTTAATTTGATTTAATTTGATTTGATTTAGAGCATAGAAATAGCATGGACCTCTTCTTCTAGATTCCAAATCAATCCTGACCCCTGCTCCCTTGATACTGATATACAGTGCATCTGAAATGATTGGATAGGTGCAAGCGATATTGCAAAGAAATCAACTAGTTTATCAGAAGGCAAAGTGAAGCATTTGTCATATTGCTATATCTGGACCTT
Source organism: Oncorhynchus masou masou (assembly GCF_036934945.1). Lineage (NCBI taxonomy): Eukaryota > Metazoa > Chordata > Actinopteri > Salmoniformes > Salmonidae > Oncorhynchus > Oncorhynchus masou. The sequence goes on along the minus strand of NC_088242.1, from coordinate 68,921,365 downwards.
TCAGATCTACGGAAGTGACTACGGGGTAGAGCTCCATTTGGAATTCAGAATGCTTTCTGTTCAGTGTCTGTGGACTGACATGCTAACAGGCTAACCAGCTAATATCGCCACACTGAGCAAGAGGGAAAAGGAAAAGAATGGCAAGGCAATGTGTCTGAGTAGAGAAATACAAACCAAAGGTTTTATTTATTTTTGCCTCCTTATAGCCTCCCCATAATGCTCGAAATAATACCTACAATAAGGAAAATAAAAAAAACGATTTCACTGTTTCAATTACGTCCACAGAGAAACAAGCCCAATGTCCAGACATTCATTTCATTTCAACACCACTCCTTTTTTTCTTTCAAAAGCAGATCGGTCAGCAAAGTCGTTCTGCACCACATGTCGGTATCTGTGAGGGATTACTAATAGAAGAGCTCTTAGAGAGAGCAGGCAAATAACTGCTTTAATGCATCACTACATTAACCCAAAACACTACAAATGCTATTTAAGAAGCATGTCGCAACCCAAGGAAAGGAAAATAAATATAAAACATAATGCATTATGCAACTGAAATCTGCATGAAGTAATCACACCAAATCACCATTCAAAATAGCCTGTCCTTCATCTTAGCCAAGGGGACCTGGGATAAATCAAATGCAATCATACTAAATAGGTTTAGATTCAGTAACATAAAAAAGAGATGCTTTTAGAAAGACGTGTAGCTTCGCTCCGGTAAACAAAGGGTTAAACCTTAGAAATCCACTGCAGTCTGAAAACATTTGGCTGATAGCGACTGAACAGCAAAATCTACACTCTTCTCTCCACAGCTCTCCCTCGACAAATGACTCTCTGTCTAGATTTTGCTTGGTTGTGGCTGTTGGTTTTCTTAATCTTCCAGTCTTTTATTGCAACGTTTGGCACAGTACGAATTGGTGCTTTAACAAGCTTAACCTGTGGAGACTGATCTGATGTTAGGGCTTGTTGTTCTATAAAGTGCTGTGGGTATCAAGGGGTTTTACTGCATTCTAAATGGTCAAAATAACAAACAGAACAGTCTTCCTCAAGACAGCTCCCTCAATCAATCATCATATAGGCTACCCCCACTACATCTCAACATCTCTCATTTTTAAATAGAAGTTACAAGTTATTAGAAAATAGTTTAAATTGTACTTTATTTTTTTTAAATATAATCTTCCACCACCGTCCTCATAGTATATTTATTTTATATTTTTTATATTTCTATATTTATGTATAAGCATGTACAAGAGAGATAAAACTGTCTCTATTTTGCACTCTGTACAAAATAAAGTTACTGTCTTCTTTGTGCATTCTATTGCATGGACTGGTGAGCAGAGAGAAAAGGAGGAGAGGAAGGGGTAAAGTCAGATACATATAGAAATCCACTGAGTTAGATCCACACAGCTAGATCCACAGTAAGGCCAGCATGAGTCCCCTAGATCTGGGTCTCTTGGACCTTCTCCTTGGTGTGAGTTGGCTTAATGACGTACGGCTCTGCGATGGTGCTGATGAGGCTGTGGTGCTGCTGATAATACTGGCGGCTGGAGGAGCGATGCAGGGAGTTTCCCAGGTTGTTATGGGTCCAGTGAGCCCCGTAGGCAGCTCTGTCCCTGTCTCTATGTCTGTCTCTGTCTCTGTGGGAGGACGATGAGGACGAAGAGATGTATTCCTTATTGAAGACGGTGCTGTTGTGTTCCAGTAACATGGGCAGAGCCAGCCCAGTCTCCTCAGACCCGCTAGAACCTGATCTGGCCGATGGAACCTGGGGAAGTTCCTCGTCCATCTGGATGATCTCGATGGTCCGCGCCGCTGCCACCGTGCTCCGCTGCTGGTGCCGCTTACGCAGCTTGTAGAAGGCAATCAACATGGCAGCGGCCAGGAGTGTCACCGCAACGAAGCAGCCAATGATGATTTTGGTTGTCTTCATGACCTCATCCAGGCTGGGGGGAGGGTGGATGGGGACACGGGCCGTGGGGAGAGATATCTGGCGGGGGGTCTGGGTGTTCTGGAGCAACACAGTGGGTGTGGAGATGAAGACGGGCTGGAACACGGAGGGCGAGGCTGGGATGGTGGGTTTGGGTTTGGGGATCTCCTCTACGGTGGGCTCCAGCACCTCCACAGTCAGTGTAGTGAAATAGGAAAGGTTGGAGGTGTTGAGTTCGGCGTTGCTGACATTCAGGTACGCTGAGGCATTGGAGTTACCCGCCATGTTAGTCACCATGCAGGTGTAGACGCCTGTGTCCGATGGCAGGACGTTGGAGAAGTTGAGTGTTCCGTCGTTAAGGACAGAAATCCGAGGGTGAGCCGAGCCATGGGTCAGAACGGTCCCATTAGGAAGCAGCCATCGGACCGATGACATGGAGGCTGTACGACACTTGAGTTCAGCCACTCTCTCTGCAGAGATGTTGAGGTCCCTGGGAGCATCCAGGATGAAGGGAGCAGAGCACTGGAATGTGGTCTGGTCCACCTCCACCAGGTATCGTCCTCTCATGTGGGCAGGGGAGTGGCAGCGGCCGCAGCAGGTGGAGTTAGTGGGGATGTACTCCCTGAGCCACCAGGACAGCCAGACCACATCACAGTCACACCTCCAGGGGTTGTGGTGGAGATGAAGTTCCACCAGGTACTGCAGCGGGGCAAAGAGGTCATGGGGGAGAGACGACAGGTTATTATGGGCTAGATTCAGCTCCACCAGCGCCGTAATGTCATCGAAAGCGTTCCTCTCAATCACGGTGATCCCAGAGTTCATAATCCAGAGTTTCTGTAGGGAGCACAGGCCGCGGAACGAGCCAGGCTTCATCTCAGGGAAAGTGTTCTCAGACATCTCCAGCTCCTCCAGGCCTGTCAGGGGTGACAGGACAGGCATCTCCATAAGGTTACACATCCCCAGATTCAGGTACTTGAGGTTCTGCAGGCCCTCAAATGCCCCGTCAGAGATGTAATCCAGCCTCCTGAGCTCGCCCAGGTCCAGCCTCATCAGAGAGGGCACCCTGTTGAAAGCATAGGACGGGATGCTCTCGATGGGGTTGTTCCTCAGCCACAGCTCCCTCAGCTTGGACAGGTACTCAAAGGCCCCGCTGGGGATCCCCGTCAGTCTGTTGTCAAACAGCTCCAGGGTGTTGAGGCTGGTCAGGCCATTGAAGGCCCCCACCTCAATCTGCCTGATGGCGTTCCTGCCCAGCTGCAGCACCTCAAGATGGTGTAGGTGTCTGAAGGTGTCAGCTTGGATGGTCTCGATGCTGTTCTCCATCAGGTTGAGGTACCTGGTGTTGGTGGGGATCCCGGGGGGCACCCTGACCAGGCCACGGCGCGTACACACCACCTTAGCAAGCTGGTTGGTGCAGGAGCACACCGCCGGGCAGTTCTGGGGGTTAGAGGGAGCACCCAGGCCGACAGGCTGGTACAAACTGAGAGCTGGCACCATGGTGAGGGCTAGCAGGGTGAGCAGGGCTGCGTTCCAGGTGGGCTGCAGAGAAACCTGGCCCACAGGACTCATGGTTCGGAGGACTCTTTTTCAGCATGGTGGGGGGAGACAGACGCTAGAGGAGGACACACCACCCTCCTACCCTGGCTGGAACAAGGACAGGGCTCGCCACGCCATCGACGGGACTGGGAGACGCTACGCAGAGACAGACAGGGAGAGAAAGTGAGAAAGAGAAAGAGAGAGGGAGAGAAGAAAAGATAAATAGAGAGGGAGAGTAATAGAGGGGAGGAAGAGTCAGAGTGAATTGAAGGAGAGAGGGGGAATAGAGAGAGAAAGAGAGATTAATGTGAAGGCAGAGCAGCAGCAGAAGCAGAATGCTTTGCAGTGATAAAAACAAACGGTTGAAAACCAGGATCAATCACCTACCTCATTAGTTCTGAAATGGCCTGTTTCTTCTTCCTTTCTGAATACTACAAAAACCAATCACAAACCACAGCCGTGTAGTTCACTTCAATGGAAAATCCGAAAAGTGAAAAATATATTTAATTTCAGTTCTTCTCCTTCCTCTGGAATGTGGTGGTAATGTCCCTGTGTTAACCAATGGAACAAGATGTCTCCTATTAGCCCGTGGTGAGAGTGGAGCAGAGCAGAGTGGAGCAGAGCGGAGTGGAGCAGCGTGTAGAGACTACAGGCTCGGTGGGAAAGGACAGGCCGTGTGGGTTAAGCTAAGCAGGTGCCTGGTGTCCCCCAGCCCCCCTCCTCTCCCCCTCTCCCTGCCTGCAGCCGCAGACACACAGCCCCCTCTGTTGACGAATCAAACTGCTCCATCACGCAGTAGAAGCCAGATACACTGAGCAGAAGGGAAAAAATTACAGAATAAAAATTATAAAAAATCCCCCGTTTTGGCAGGTCCTCGTGCATGTGAGCGTGTTCCTTTGTTTCTGTGTGTGTGAGTGTCGGCAGAGAGCCCTCCGTCTCTGTGACTTTGCCGACGGCTAGCTTGTGCCTGATTAGCCCCGCTCTGATGGATGGAGAAAGAGAGAGAGGGAAAAGCTAAAGGACTCCTGATGCAGTCACCCCCCTATTCTCTCTTTTTCTCTCTTCTCTTCTGGTCCTCTCCCTGCGTTGGTTTGCCTGGCTGTGTCTATAGCAGCTGCAGCCTGCCGCGTGCAGCATAGTTAGCAATAATCCAGCGATTCCTCCTGGGGGGGGTGCTGGTAACAGAGGAGAGAGGAGGAGGGGAGCGCAGTGCTGCCGGAGCTACGCTTTAGAGAGAGAGAGAGAGAGGAGTAGATTCCTGTTGTGTGGATGCGATGGTGGCTGTGAAGGGTATATATCTGTAGCTGCTATCCGTAAAATGAGCCAGGAATGGGGTGCTCCTGGCCTGGTGCCCTCTCCCCTGAGGTGTGTGTCTCCTGCCGTATCCCTCGGTCTGTCCTGGTTGTCTACAAGTTGATCCCCAGGGCTGAGCTCAGGACTGAGGGCTGTAGGTATGAGGTGAGGTAGCAAGTTGTGGCAGTTAGCTCTCTGTGTGGCAGAGAAGCTCCCGACTGGCTGCTGGACTACTGCAGTAACCACTGTGGAGGAGAGAGATAGGAAGCGAGAGAGGGGGAAAGCAAAAGGGAGAGTGAGAGAGCGGAAGAGAGAGAGGAGGCACACAAGCAGGCAAACAGGCATGACACCGTCGCAGCATCAGCAGCATTCCAATCCCCATCTCCTCTTCTCTTCTTGTTATTTATTCTACAGCCTCTCTTTTTTCCCTGTATATGTGTCTTGAGAGGAGCTAAGACTGTCTCTGCCCTTTCCCTTTGTCCTTCAGTGGGAACGTGAATGTAATGCAGACGCACTCCTCTCCCTCTCAGCCGTGGCTCAAACAGCCACACACACACACACGTGCACACACGTGCACACACACACACACACACACACACACACACACACACACACACACACACACACACACGCACGCGCACGTGCGTGCGCGCAGCCAGCCAGCCAGCCAGCAAAGGCTCAGAGCACTTGATTGGTTTGATGCAGTGTTCCTTTGTATTAACACATTCACCCCCCCACACCCTTCTCTCTCTCCCTCTGGTTTTAGTATCTCTGTTAACTCTAAACCCTCAGAGTATTTATACGTGTTTCTTCCCCCTCCCTTCTCCTTCCCAGAGCACAGAGCACAGTACACCAGTGCTGCTGTACAAATACATTGTATTGTGTGTACCAGGCAGTTTTTCCCTTGTAATTCATTATGCCACTAAGTATTAACCACATGCACGATGGCCACAAGACCGAACAATATGATACTGTTAGTGAGGTGCTGTGTGTGTGTGTGTGTGTGTGTGTGTGTGTGTGTGTGTGTGTGTGTGTGTGTGTGTGTGTGTGTGTGTGTGTGTGTGTGTGTGTGTGTGTGTGTGTGTGTGTGTGTGTGTGTGTGTGTGTGTGTGCGTGCATGCGTTGGGGGGGGATCTCTGACATCATTGAGGCTGGAGTTGACTGCTTCTCTCTCTGCTGGATAAGCTTCTCCTCCTTTCCTTCTCTCATTTCCTCTCTACCTCCCCTCATCTCCCAGATAGACCTAGAGGGGAAGAGGGAGGGAGATAGATGAGGGATGCTAATGCACAACATTTTCAGTGAGAAGGAATGAGGAAAAGAGAGAGGTTGGAGGGATGAAGGGAGAGCAGAGCTGATAACGCTGGATTATGTGTTATTTGAAAGCAGGAGAAGGAGTCTCCCTCCCTCTCTCTGCCTTTAGTTAATGGCCACCTTCCTCCCTCTCCATCTCTCTTTCCATCTTTCCCTCTCTCTCTGCTGGTGCTCAGACTCGCTCCTGGGGGTGTAGTAAAGAGCTGTTAATTTCACACCAGAGCAGCGCTGCTGCCTCATTTTGGCATACAGCACATATAGCCAATCATATACACCGCTTCGTCAATTCCATTTTAATTCAAGTCAATTTAGGAAATGAATTGGACATGATTTGAATTGAAAATGCCATCATGTGAAGAGGGTATTGTAGAACCCACGCTCCATGTCCAATCAGCTTTCTGAATTCACTTTAAATTGAATGGAGCTGGACTGGAAGCAGGGGTATTGAACACTTTAAAGTAGGACACCAGGGTTAGGTCAATTCCATTTTAATGCCAGTCTATTCAGGATGTACGTTCAAATTCCAATTCCAATTCTCTTCAATGATTTTCAATTAGATTTTTTTCGTTGACTTTTTGAATTGACTGGAATTGAAAGGAATTGAGCCCAACCCTGTGGGACACTGTTCGCTTCTAATTCTTAGAGTAAAACACTCAACGGAAAATATGAAACATTAACCTGTGTAGTGTGTAACCAAGTGTATTCTGCCCAGAAGGTCAATATAGCTGTATTCAAACAAAACATGTTTCCAGCACCACAAGTATATATACTCCAATTTAGGCACTCCTCCTTCTCTCCAACCCTTACATATTTCATGGTTCGACAGGAAGACGAAGTGACAGGGTAATAAACCATCTCACTTAAGGGGATCTGACCTGACCTCAGCCCCCTTGACGCTTCATCCAAAGCTCTCCACCCGTATCTCCTACAGCAATCCTGTGACTTCATCCCATCCACCCAACACATTCCAAAGCCATCTGGCTCCTGCAGATTACCATTAACCTCTGATGTAAAAGCCAGTCCATATCACTCCTTAGATACGATGCTTCTGAGTATAACAATGTTCCAAGTTTCACCCAGAATCTAACAACACTAACACACTTTGTCTAGATGTGGCTCAACTAAGCAGTGTTGGTATTTCTACACACTCACTCTCCTCTCATGTGCACACTACTTACAATGTCTAATGTAATTCTTTAATGTATAATGGTTTTGTTATTATAGGCTACTATAACATGGTATAGGTCATAATTAATAAATACAAAAGTCACAATATGGTGCGTTGGATATGACAACTACATGCCGTTTTCAACGGATTGTTAAAAAAATGTAAACTATTTGTTTTCAATATCATCATCTCTTGAAATGTATAGTCAGAACTACACATTTCTGATTGTTACACATTTAGCTCTATCGTCAGAGTTAAACAGCAAGTAACTTAAAACTTCTTTGGGATAGGGGGCAGCAATTTTCACTTTGGGATGAATTGCATGCCCAGAGTAAACTGCCTCATACTCTGTCCCAGATGCTAATATATGCATAGTAGCGTGGTGATCTTAAGCTTGTGTACAGCTGCTCGGCAATGGAAACCCATTTGATGAAGCTTCCCATGAAGAGTTATTGTGCTGACGTTGGTTCCAGAGGCAGTTTGGAACACAGTAGTGAGTGGCGGTCCTCATCTGTGAGCTTGTGTGGCCTACCACTTTGCGGGCCGAGCCGTTGTTGCTCCTAGGCTTTACCACTTCACAATAACAGCACTTACAATTGACCTGGACCTCTAGCAGGGCAGAGGGTCTGAATACTTATGTAAATAAGGTATTTAGGTTTTAAATTTTAATGCATTTGCAAAAATGTATAAAAAACAGTTTTTGCTTTATTATTATTGGATATTGTGTGCAGATTGCTGAGATTTTTATTTCATTTAATCCATTTTAGATAAATGCTGTAATGTTTTCAAAATGTGGAAAATGTCAAGGGGTCTGAATACTTTCCAAATGCAGTGTATAGTGTATGTTGAATCTGTTAGGTACAGTAGGGAGGGGAGAGAAGGATATCTGAAGAGATGGAGAGAGATGGGGGAAGAGAGAGAGAACTCCTCTGAGGTGAGGCAGTGTGTGTGCTGGCAGAAGGCAGGCAGGCAAGTGGCTCTAATTGATGGTCATGGCTGAGGCTGTGGCTGCACTGTTAATAACATTACAGGGGCTATGAACATGGAAAGGTCACATAGAACACTTAATACATCTCATACACTCTCCCTCACATTCTTCTCTCTGTCCTCTGTGTTCCATGCATCAGCAGTCCCTAAGTCAGTGTAGGTGAGGGGCAGGTTCACCAAGGGGTGTTCCAAGTCTTTATAGTTATGTGGAGTTCACTGGTCTCTGTTCAGTGTGTTAAATGAGGCATGGGAGGAACATTTATCACCTACAGAGGGAGTGTACAGAGTAAAGCCTTATGATTTGGTATACAGTAGGTTTATATAGAGGCTGGCATGGTTGTAGGGAGGTCAGGAGGCAGCAGGTAGCTCAGATGTTAGATTGGTCGCAGGTTCAAATCTTTGACTAGTGGGAGCGACAGTGGGTTTTAGATTTAGATATGGTTTTGAACTCTTTCTTTCTTCAGTACTTAGCAGACTTACTGATTTGTTCTATTGATTTGTTGGTTTTGTCCTTGAGCATGTGAAATTGCTATTATTCCAGACAATATCATGTAGACTGATAGACAAAGTTATCAATATCCTTTTACCAATCTCTGGGTACATTTTAAAAGATACATTGTCCAGAATAAATATTCCAGTCTCAGCCTCCTCTCTGTGTGAGCCAGATTGCAAGATTCCACCAGATTTCAAAGTACCTGTGTGCTATAATTGTATGGAAAGATTTCCTAAACTCTTAGCAAACATAGGTGGTGTAGTATCGGTTTCAAATAATTTATCTAACACCTCACAGATTTACTGGATGTTCTCAAGGATCTGGGTCACAATTCAATTTCGTTTATTTGACAGTTTTATAACACTCATAACAAAATCACTGAGGATGACATATTAAAGTGAGAGACATAGCATATCTGTCATAGCAGAACTGTCATAAACATAGCTGATATGATAAAGCTTGGTGGACTGAGGTCTGTGGTTTGTGGTGGAGAGGTAGAATTGGATGAGGGGTGTGTGGGGAGGGGGGTTAGTCAGTGATACACAAGGGCAAGGAAGGGGAAGGGGTGATGGAGGTTTACAAGCCATTGCTTGGGGGTACGGGGGGACGGGGGATGGGGTTCTTTGACAGGGAGGTGGTGTGTAAATATTGAGCATGTTTCACCATTCCCCATATGTCCGGATGAGAGTGGAAATGAAATGTTTCAGGCAATGAGACTGGTGACTGCGTGTTTTTGCTCGTGTGAGAGTGTACGTGTCTGTGTATGTGTGTTTTAGCGCTAACAGTGAAGGGTGAGTGTGAGGCAGGATGGAAGGTTTGCAGGACTGTGCCAACAGACGAGAGTGATATTATCGCTACAGAGGTCTACTGATGCAGCTGTTACTGCTGTGATCCTATCTACTGTAACGGCTTTCTTCCAACTTCTCCTCTGACGAAGAGGTGAAACAAGGATCGGACCAAAATGCAACGTGGTTCGTTCGATATATCTTTAATAATGAAGAACACGAACAATACAAAACAACAAACGTCGAAAACCGAAACAGCCCTGACTGGTGCAACAAACACAGAGACAGGAACAATCACCCACAAACACACAGTGAAACCCAGGCTACCTAAAATATGGTTCCCAATCAGAGACAACGATAATCACCTGACTCTGATTGAGAACCGCCTCAGGCAGCCAATGACTATGCTATACACCCCAAACAACCCCATGACGAAACACACCACAAATAAACCCATGTCACACCCTGGCCTGACTGAATAAATGAAGATAAACATAATAAATATAGACCAGGGCGTGACATCTACAGCTAGCACTGATGTAACACACAGACAACACAGATGTATTGGGGTACTGCCACGCTGTTAGTGTGAAAGAGGTGGCTCGGTAAAACACACATTGGTGATGAAAAACCTTGACTGGAGACTTGATTTAGCTCATTGAGATAATTAATTAGCATTTCTGCTAACAACTATTCCCATTTCCCATTGTGGTATCTTGCTTGTTGTGTAATGTCAACATCTGTACTGCCCCTCTGTTTAGCATGACCAGTCAGATGGAGAGGACCTGTGGTCTCATGGTCTACAGTGTGGCGGGTCAGCAATGTGCAGGAGTAGCAGTTGGCCTCAGACAGAGCAGTGTGTGTGTGTGTGTGTGTATGTGTGCGTGCGTGAGAGCGCGTGCGTGCGTGTGCGTGCGTGCGCATAGAGGCAGATCGATGTGACCTGCATTTATTAACCCTCGCTCAGAGCTCTCCTCCCTCATTACAACCCCCTCCGTGCAGGGTGGGACGAGGTGACTCATCAGCTGTTCTTGCTCAGTCACAACAACACACACATTCTGGAAAATCTACACACAACCATCCACACACAGTCAGGAGAATCAACAGCATCACAGCAGAGTGATTTCAACTCAAGTGCAAAGGGGAGTCTGAATCACAGGTAGATAAAATGGCTCTGAATTATAGGAAAGTGAACCAATTGGGAAGGGTCCTATGTCAATTGTGGTCTGTCAGAAAGTGAATCAATGTAGATTCACAAGGAATGTGTATGGTTGTAAACAATACAGTGTGATGAATCCCTGATCAGCCTGCTAGATGGTACACCACCCCCAACTGGTCTAACACACTCCGCGTTGACTCCCCTGTGATCTGTAGATCTATACAGCCAGTCACATCCTGTTTCTTTCCACTCTGCCTATAACTCACTGTGATTTACAACGAGGCCAAGTGTGTGTGTGTGTGTGTGTGTGTGTGTGTGTGTGTGTGTGTGTGTGTGTGTGTGTGTGTGTGTGTGTGTGTCCAGTTTAGCTGCTCTGTCCAATGTACTGTATATGATCAAGTGTGGGTGAGTTTAGCAGTGATGTAGAACACCACAGTAATTAGATACATCACTGATTACCTGAGAGATAGTACACTGACTAACCCCACAGGAGAGGAGAGGACAGGCAGCAGTGTACAGACTCAAAGGTCAATGTTCCGTGCAGTATGGTTATCGGCAGCCATGTTTGCATGTTGTGATAGGAAGTGAAGTGCTAATGAAACACTGTCATTCAATGAGAGGTTTATGTTTTACTGTTTTCATTCGATTATTTGAGTCATACCCACCTAGTCTGGCAGTGGCTTGACAACTCTCGCTGCCTCTCTCTCACACACACACACGCACACACACACACAATCATTGGCTGGAATGGAATCAATGGAATGGTACAAACACATATAACACATGGAAACAACATGTTTTACCATTGACTCGATTCCATGCCATTACCATGGGGTTGCAGGTAGCCTAGTGGTTAGAACGTTGGGCTAGTAACTGAAATGTTGCTAGATCAAATCCCTGAGCTGACAAAGTAAACATCTATCATTCTGCCCCTGAACAAGGCAGTTAACCCACTGTCCCTGGTAGGCTGTCATTGTAAATAAGAATGTGTTCTTAACTGAATTGCCTAGTTAAATTTAAAAAATTGCCATCCTCCTGTAGCTCCTCCCACTAGCCTCCTCTGACACAATCAACCCACTGTGTCTGGTGATGTATGAAGCCAGTGTGTGGGGGCACTGTAGGGAGTGCCCCCCACCCTCTCATATGTAAATGAACTGAGCCCTGTAATTGGCTTGATGTTATTAATATTCTGTCAGTGTGTGACTTCATTAGTCTGGTGTTACCGTGCCAACAAGCAGCAGTAAAAAGGGACTTTGTCAATGTTTTATGCCTGATAAAGAGATGCGTTTGTGTGTGTGTGTGTGTGTGTTTGGGTGTCTGGCCAGCTGGGTGTTCAACTAGTAGCAGCACTGTAGTTGCTACCGTAGGCGCACATCAGGTGCTTTCCATCTTGCACCTGGTGAGTCGGTACTGCCAGTAGCTGCCAATGCCGAACCCCGGGCGGCGGTTAACTAACCCGGAAAACTCAGTGTCTGAGTTTTGGTCTGTGGAACCCTTGGTGGAGGAATACCATCGGAAGCAATGGCAGGTTTAGCTTGTATGGCTCCCTGGGCGAACCCCCAGCTCAGCCCCCCCATGCCAACAAAAAAGAAAATAACCATTCGGCACTAACTGTAATTTTTATTCAGACGTCTGGAAAAACACAAATAAATAATCATAACATTAAAAACTATATAAATATATATAAAAAAGACTCATAAATATCAAAAAGAAGTGACAAAGACAAATAGAAACTAATTTGTGTTGATTTGGCACTTGAGTATCAATACATTACCCATCCCCCAACACTGTCAACCAAGAGTCAAGACTAAACCAATTGACCTTGGCGGTGTGCAGACTGGTTTCATATTATTCTTAATGATTTCACACAAACCAATAAAAAATCCAACGACATGTCTGTAAAACCATATGTTCACAGTATTACCAATGAATTGTGGTTTATTTGGTAACCTTTCGTACTGTGACTGATTTTACTAATTGCATTAGAACTGTACAAAGTTAGAGATGCGCTATTTGATAGATTCCCCCGCTCCCCCTACCTCGGGCTTCCAGTGGGGAGACCTGAGGACAACCTACCCCAGCCGCCCTCCCCATCTCGTACTTCTGAGTGGGAGACCTTCCCAGGCAGTAGCCTGCCTAGCTCACAAACTAGAATCAGGGCGCCCACACGGTGACATGATATCATTGACGTGACGTGCAAAAGAGCGATAGAAAACTGATTGCGCAAATGTCACCATTCTTATTTTTTATGTGCGGGTGCCCTGTGCTGCTCTGGGCGGCTGCCCATGTCGCCTATACCTAAACCCGCCACTGTGTCTCCTCAGACCATCCACTGCATTCAGCATTATTTCTATCCATCTAGACACTGTCTTGCCACTGGGTACAGATGATTCTGGATGAGAGAGTGAGGTCGAAGCTTCGCAACTCTCCCTCACTTAAATCCAATTCAAAGCACAAGTCATGACACCATCACTCAAAGTCATGTGGTGTTCAGCAAATGAAGAACAGCAGGTGTGGATCCAACTGAAAGCTGTAGCCATGGACCCACATGCAGGAGGTTCAGGTTATCGGGTCGCTTTTCACTGGACTGAAGAGGAAGTGGAACTTGGCAGCAGACCGAGCGTCTGAGCATCCCTAATCAGGATCACACTGCTCTCCTCCCTAGCATGAGGAAGGGGCTAGAAAGGGTGTCCTAAACATTCTCTGATTCACTTTACTGTGGCCAGCCTACCGCAGCGGTAGAATAAAAAAATATACTTAATCAGTGCCTATGCACCAACCATGACTAACCTGATGAACTCAAAGACAAGTTCTATGGTGAACTGGAGATTGCAATTGCTGCTGTTCCCAGCACAGAGGAACTCGCCATTCTTGGCGACTTCAATGCCAGAGTTGGCACAGACCATCAGTCATGGAATGGGATTATAGGTACACATGGCATTGGCAAACGCAACAGCAATGGCCTTTTGATACTAAGGACATGTGCTGAGCATGACCGCAAGAAAACAATATGCACCCACTGTCCAAACATCGGCACTTGATTGACTACGTCATTGTCAGGAGGAGAGACAGACATGATGTCAAAGTGACAAAAGGCCAGGGTCTAAAAGATGTTGCGCCCAAGTGGAAATTGAATTAGCATCATAAAAAATACCTATTAAAATCCATCTGTTTAAGCTAGAGATATATTTTTTGCATAGGTTGCATCTCAACCCACCGTATCCGCCGATGGCTGGATTCCTCATCAGTGACAGGTGGCAGATCTACAGCATTGTTTGTCAGATTAGGAGACATCCCGAAAATTAGTCTTCTCACAAAAATGCCTGTAGCGTCCAAACAGTTTGGGCTACAAACTAATGACCCCACCATCCAAAGATGAGACTCTCAATAACTTGTTTTGCTCTACAACGCCCACTAGCCTCATAAGGCTCATCTGAAGGTACTAGTTAAAAACATTTATGGAAGCACTTTAGTGCCAAAAAGAGATTGAATATGGGTCACAAAAAAAATCGGAACATTCTTCTCTCTCTCAGATATAGGACAGACCCTTCAAATATACTCCTACTGATCATTTTATTTGACCCTGGTCATTTTGAGACCTCTGTCTCCACGATGCAAGGACAAATTATTGCATCGCCAAGCTAAGGTTGGTCAAAAAGAGAGTGACTTCTGACAGAGATGGCCGCCTCGCTTCGCGTTCCTAGGAAACTATGCAGTTTTTTGTTTTTTTACGTGTTATTTCTTACATTAGTACCCCAGGTCATCTTAGGTTTAATTACATACAGTCGAGAAGAACTACTGTATATAAGATCAGCGTCAACTCACCATCAGTACGACCAAGAATATGTTTTTCGCGACGCGGATCCTGTGTTCTGCCTTACAAACAGGACAACGGAATGGATCGCATGCAGCGACCCAAAAACGACTCCGAAAAAGAGGGAAACCTGGCGGTATTCTGGTCAGACTACGGAGACGGGCACATCGTGCCCCACTTCCTAGCATTCTTCTTGCCAATGTCCAGTCTCTTGACAACAAGGTTGATGAAATCCGAGCAAGGGTAGCATTCCAGAGGGACATCAGAGACTGTAACGTTCTGTGCTTCACGGAAACATGGCTCACTGGAGAGACGCTATCCGAAGCGGTGCAGCCAACGGGTTTCTCCACACATCGCGCCGACAGAAACAAACACCTTTCTGGTAAGAAGAGGGGTGGGGGTGTATGCCTTATGGCTAACGAGGCATGGTGCGATGAAAGAAACATACAGGAACTCAAATCCTTCTGTTCACCTGATTTAGAATTCCTCACAATCAAATATAGACCGCATTATCTACCAAGAGAATTCTCTTCGATTATAATCACAGCCGTATATATCTCCCCCCAAGCAGACACATCGATGGCTCTGAACGAACTTTATTTAACTCTTTGCAAACTGGAAACCATTTATCCGGAGGCTGCACTCATTGTTGTCGGGGATTTTAACAAGGCTAATCTGAAAACAAGACTCCCTAAATTTTATCAGCATATCGATTGCGCAACCAGGGGCGGAAAAACCTTGGATTACTGTTACTCTAACTTCCGCGACGCATATAAGGCCCTGCCCCGCCCCCCTTTCGGAAAAGCTGACCACGACTCCATTTTGCTGATACCTGCCTACAGACAAAAGTTTAAAAAAGAAACTCCCACGCTGAGGTCTGTCCAACGCTGGTCCGACCAAGCTGACTCCACACTCCAAGACTGCTTCCACCACGTGGACTGGGACATGTTTCGTATTGCGTCAAATAACAACATTGACGAATACGCTGATTCGGTGTGCGAGTTCATTAGAACTTGCGTTGAAGATGTCGTTCCCATAGCAACGATTAAAACATTCCCTAACCAGAAACCTTGGATTGATGGCAGCATTCGCGTGAAACTGAAAGCGCGAACCACTGCTTTCAATCAGGGCAAGGTGTCTGGTAACATGACTGAATACAAACAATGCAGCTATTCCCTCCGTAAGGCTATCAAACAAGCTAAGCGTCAGTACAGAGACAAAGTAGAATCCCAATTCAACGGCTCAGACACAAGAGGCATGTGGCAGGGTCTACAGTCAAGCACGGACTACAAGCTGGGACCGAGAGACTGAAAAACAGCTTCTATCTCAAGGCCATCAGACTGTTAAACAGCCACCACTAACATTGAGTGGCTGCTGCCAACACACTGACACTGACTCAACTCCAGCCACTTTAATAATGGGAATTGATGGGAAATGATGTAAATATATCACTAGCCACTTTAAACAATGCTACCTTATATAATGTTACTTACCCTACATTATGAATCTCATATGCATACGTATATACTGTACTCTATATCATCGACTGCATCCTTATGTAATACATGTATCACTAGCCACTTTAACTATGCCACTTTGTTTACATACTCATCTCATATGTATATACTGTACTCGATACCATCTACTGTATCTTGCCTATGCTGCTCTGTACCATCACTCATTCATATATCCTTATGTACATATTCTTTATCCCCTTACACTGTGTATAAGACAGTAGTTTAGGAATTGTTAGTTAGATTACTTGTTGGTTATTACTGCATTGTCAAAAACTAGAAGCACAAGATTTTCGCTACACTCGCATTAACATCTGCTAACCATGTGTATGTGACAAATAAAATTTGATTTGATTTAAAAATGATCTCTTCTACACCAAACAGTACCTATAATGTAACTTGCAGAAATGGATAACAAAAATATTTGGTTTAAATCAAATTATCTGTTGTAAAAATATGTAGTTACAGTTCTCTGCACGTTAGTACACCCTAGACACGCTGAACTGTACTACAATGTTCATACTTTATTTTTTGTATGTTACTTTTATGTTACATTCTTCTTGAATACCCAGTTCTCTTTTAGAGTTGGCATAAAAATTGTACACTCCCTTGTATTTTAGATTTTGACAAATAAACATTGTTTGGATATATCTGAATGTCTAACAGAACTACAGAACCGTGTGCAGCTTATAGAAATATCTTCTGTGAAACCATAAATGTAGAACATTTTTGAGGATTGATCAAAAAATATCCATATTTATTTCATTGTCCTTTATCCATCCATTGGAACACTGGTAATGGTGTTTGGCATGGTGGGTTGTGGAAGTAGAGTGCTTGTGGTCTTGTCCAGTCTTTGTTGTACAGACAGCTGGATAAGACTGACAGAAGTGGTGTAGGGCACATAGACCTTAACCACCAACTGTTTGGATCTCTTGCAGAATATTTGCTGGTACTGCATGTCTCCTGGAAAGACATGGTTGTGGTTACCATTTTATACAATTTGTGGACGTAGGGCAACACACCTTTGTTGGTAAAGGTGTCAACCGTTTGGGACCTAAGTGTTTAGAGACAGAATATTGTATTGTTTAGGGACAATGAGGGACATTGGGAGCTGCTTTTGACAGGAAAGATCAGTCAACAAAGTGAATAGCTGTGGGGCTACAGAAGGTGTGAAAAGTGTTTACACAGTATATATTGTTGTGTATAGGAGACTGGGGAGTTATGGCACCTTTCAATCCTTCTCCTAATAAACAACAATACATTTAATAACTATAAGCGCAACCAAAATCCCGTTCTTCATCTCAAAGACCTATCTGTAAACCTCCCCCAGCCCATTGACTTGACAGATCATTCTTGTCAATAGTAGCAGGGTTTTTTTATGTGTCTTTGTATTTTGTTTTGAGAATCTGCAGAGAGAGGAATGGGGGGGTTGTGTTATTACTGCTGTCTTGATTTTATACCTTTCAGTCTCCCTTACTAACCCCATAACCATTCAGTCTCCCTTATTAACCCCATAAAACAAACACAAACCCTTAAAAACACTACCCAATTTATGTTTATGGCATGTTTACTGTAAATTGAGCTATCTTAGCCCTCAGATTGTAAATATTTTTGCCAATTTACCTTCACCTTGTGCAGAGATTGGGGTTGAAAACACATGCTGGTGCAATCAGATTATATACTACCTACAACAAAACATACACTAATACACAATTTAACCACCCCACTAATTGTATTGATCTCTATTAGACTGGTTATCTTAGCACACCTAACATAGCCATTTTAATATTGTGAGCTTGCTGTTAGTTAGTTAGTTAGTTAGTTAGTTAGTTTGGTAGTTTGTTAGTTAGTTAGCTAGCATCACTAAATTGGCAGCAATATTGCTAGCCAGCTGGGAACTAACTAACCAACCAAAGACACTCCAAAACTGAGTTAGCTATATCGACAATTAGATTTTTAGTAAGAGTGTGTTTTCCAGACAAGGGTGGAATAGATGGCTACCAGGTTTAGTTACTTTGATTTGCTAATGTTAGTTTACTTAAGTTAGCTAATGTTGGTCAAAGATAGAACAGAAACATGTTTACTTTGCTGAAGGTAGCTACCAGTCTAGCAGTGATTTCCATGGCATAGGCAAAATGGATTGACATTTAGCTATATGATTTAGCTGATGGCTTTCAGAGTTTAATACAGGACTGTAACATTAGCGAACATAGCTAATTTACCTAGTCCAGTCTCATATCAAATTGAGAATATTCTATTCTGTTGTGAAGGGAGAAAATGATGGTATCGCATCACTTTTCAGATAAATGGATTCCCATCTAAATGGATTTCCCGTCTGTTCAGCCTGAAAATCCCTCTGATAATCTTTGGTCAACGTAAGCATCATTCTTGATTGCCACAAACCACTGGCAGCATCTAGGTATATCTCTGGTAGGTAGAACGGTGAAAGATAACTCATATTTGTGCATGTTTGTAATTAGCACAGTCAGAACACCATACGGACACGATGACAAACGTTAGTGAAAAACAACAGTTTTCAATGCCTAGAGAAGTTATGAGATTTCTGTGTGTTGGTTGTGGGCATGCCCCATCTCATTAACAGTGCGGTATCTGCATTCGTTACAAATGCTGGACTTTGTGGTTCACTATGAGCAGATGAATACACAGGAAGTCGAAACTTCCCGATTCTACCAGTGATATTCAAATGCGCTCATTCAAGCTTCAAATCAAATCAAATTGTATTGGTCACATACACGTTTAGCAGATGTTATTGCGAGTGTTTCAAAATGCTTCTGCATCTAGAACCGACAGTGCAGCAATATCTAACAGGTAATATCTAACAATTCCACAACAAAACCTAATATCTAACAGATTCCACAACAAAACCTAATACACACAATCTAGTAAAGGAATGGGATGAGAATATATAAGTATAAAATATATGGATGAGCAGTGACATGGTGGCTAAGATGCGATAGTAAAGAATAGATAGTGAAGGATACAGTATACAGTATGTACATATGAGATTAGTAATTTGAGATATGTAAACATTCTTAACGTGACATTATTAAAGTGACGAGTGTCCCATTTATTAAAGTGGCCAATGATATCGAGTCTATAAATAGGCAGCCGCCTCTCTGTGCTAGTGGTGGCTGTTTAACAATCTGATGGCCTTGAGATAGAAGCTGTTATTCAATCTCTCTGTTACAGCTTTGATGCACCTGTACTGACCTCGCCTTCTGGATGGAAGTGAGGTGAACATGCAGTGGCTCGGGTGGTTATTGTCTTTGATGATCTTTTTTGCCTTCCTGTGACATTGGGTGTTGTAGGTGTCCTGGAGGGCAGATAGTTTGCCCCCGGTGATGCGTTGCACAGAACGTACCACCCTCTGCAAATGCTGTACCAGGCAGCGATACAGCCTGACAGGATGCTCTCAGTTGTGCACCTGTAAAAGTTAGTGTTAGTTTTCGGTGACAAGCCATTTTTTCCAGCCTCCTGAGGTTGAAGAGGCACTGTTACACCTTCGTCACCACACTGTCTGTGTGCGTGGACCATTTCAGTTTGTCCGTGATATATACACAGAGTAACTTAAAACTTTCTACCTTCTCCACTGTTGTCCCGTCGATGTAGATAGGTGGGTTCTCCCTTTGCTGTTTCCTGATGTCCGCGATCATCTCTTTTGTTTTGCTGACATTGAGTGAGAGGTTGCGTTTCCCCGAAGATCAAAGTCTTTAGTGGTTGTTGGAATGGATTCTTCAGAATACCATTCGAGAATGTTCTCATATAATAGATCGATAGTCTCAGAGTTGAACTATTTCCAGCCGTGTAGCCAATGCTCCACGTGGTATAGTCTTGTCCTCTGGTAGAGTTGTAGTTTAAACCACTTCACACACCAGCGTCACCCGGCATGTTTTGATCTTAGAAATTCAACCATTTGCAACCTTAGTTTACAACGGGATTTGCGTGGTCTAATGTGAATTTCATCAGGAATGGGTTTTATACGTAACAGTAGAAAAGGGAGGTCCATGATGCCTAATGTGATGTCTGGGCTCACAGGGGTTTGGCCACTGAGCAGTTCATCTTTATATGACAATCCATTCTCTCATTTAGAAGGTTAATGTCACATTACATCTTTTCACAAATAATTTCATTTTTAATCACATACTTTAGACAATATATAGATGTAAACTTGACAGCTGGGAAATGTACAATTTAAGAGATACCGTCATGTGTGTTTCCTGTACTTCATGAGATCACCAATTGAAACACACTCAACATGACTGTCCCTTAAGTGTCCACGGACTATTCCCACATTCTCAAAAGTAGCAATATTGTTTAATTCTAACATTTTGGGGTTTAGGAGTTTGGACAAGTCTCCGTTCAAGTCTCCGTTCTCCCTCAATACTGCATGGTAGTTTCTACCCGGGATTTACAACCGGAGGTAATTAACCTGGGTTAGGAGAGAGAGTGAGATAGGGCAGGGGGGGTCCAGGATCTACACCCAGAAAGGGCCACGTCATGACACCACCTGGGGGCGGCCCGTTAGTAAGTCCAGGACCCAGTTGCACAGGTGGGGTTGAGACCCAGGATCTCAAGCTTAATGATGAGTTTGGAGGGTACTATAGTGTTGAATGCTGAGCTTTAGTCAGTGAACAGCATTCTTACATAGGTATTTATCTCGTCCAGATGGGATAGGGCAGTGTCCAGTGTGATGGTGATTGCATCGTCTGTGGACCGATTGGGGCGGTAAGCAAATTGGAGTGGGTCTAGTGTAACAGGTCGGGTGGAGGTGATGTGATTTCTCAAAGCATTTCATAATGATTGAATTGCCACATTTAGTTCAGTTATCTTGGCTTTCTTGGGAACAGGAACAATGGTGTCTATCTTGAAGCATGCGGGGACCACAGACTGGGATAGGGATTGATTGATTATGTCCGTAAACACACCAGTCAGCTGGTCTGCGCATGCTCTGAGGACGCGGCTATGGACGCCGTCTGGGCCGGCAGCCATGCGAGGGTTAACATGTTTAAATGTTTTACTCACGTCGGCCACGGAGAAGGAGAGCCCACAGTCTTTGATAGCAGGCTGTGTCGGCGGCACCTTATTGTCCTCAAAGCACGCAAAGAAGTTGTTTAATTTGTCTCGGAGTGTCACGCCCTGGTCCAGGTATTTTGTGTTTATCTTCATTTATTTGGTCAGGCCAGGGTGTGGCATGGGGTTTTTGTATGTGGTGTGTTGGTATTGGGTTTGTAGCTTAGTGGGGTGTTCTAGTTAAGTCTATGGCTGTCTGAAGTGGTTCTCAATCAGAGGCAGGTGTTTATCGTTGTCTCTGATTGGGAACCATATTTAGGCAGCCATATTCTTTGTGTGTTTGGTGGGTGATTGTCCTTAGTGTCTTGTTCCTGTATCTGTGTTAGTTTACACTAGTATAGGCTGTTTCGGTTTTCGTTACGTTCTTTGTTTTGTAGTGTTTGTATTTAGATTCGTGTTACGTTTTGTTCATTAAACATGGATCGCAATCTACACGCTGCATTTTGGTCCGACTCTCTTTCACCGCATGAAAACCGTTACAGAATCACCCACCACAAACGGACCAAGCAGCGTGTCAACAGGCAGGAGCCACAGGAGAAACAGCAAAGGCAGCAGCAGGAGCAGCGTAAAAAGGACTTTTGGACTTGGGAGGAAATCCTCGACGGGAGAGGACCCTGGGCTAAACCAGGGGAGTGTAGCCGCCCCAAGGAGCAACAAAAGGAGGTATCGACATGGGAGGAGGAATTATTCGGAGAAGGACCTTGGGATCAGCCTGGAGAATATCGCCGCCCCAAAGAAGAACTAGAGGCGGCGAGAGCTGAGAGGCGCAGGTATGAGGAGGCAGCGCGGCGACGCGGTTGGAAGCCCGGGAGTCAGCCCCAAAATTTCTTGGGGGGGCTCACAGAGAGTATGGCGACGCTAGGTAGGAGACCTGCGCCAACTTCCTGTGGTTACCGGGGGGGCACCGTGTTATGCTGTGGTGCGCACGGTGTCTCCAGTGCGGGTGCATAGCCTGGTGCATTCTATTCCAGCTCCGCGTATTGGCCGGGCTAGATTGAGCGTCGAGCCAAATGCCATGAAGCCGGCTCTACGCATCTGGCCCCCAGTGCGTCTCCTTGGGCCGGCTTACATGGCACCAGCCTTACGCTCGGTGTCCCCGGTTCGCCTGCATAGCCCAGTGCGGGCTATTCCACCTTGCCGCACTGGCAGAGCAACCAGGAGTATTCAACCAGGTAAGGTTGGGCAGGCTCGGTGCTCAAGAGCTCCTGTGCGCCTGCACGGTCCGGTCTACCCAGTACCACCTCCACACCCCAGCCCTCCGGTGGCAGCTCCCCGCACCAGGCTTCCTGTGTGTGTCCTCGGCCCAGTACCACTAGTGCCAGCACCACGCATCAGACCTACTGTGCGCCTCGCCTCTCCAGCGCTGCCGGAGCCTTCCTCCTCTCCTGCGCTGCCGGAGCCTCCCGCCTGTTCAGCGCTGCCGGAGCCTTTCTCCTCTCCTGCACTGCTGGAGTCTCCCGCCTGTTTAGCGCAGCCCAAGCTGTCAGTCTGCATGGAGCAGCCGGAGCTGTCAGTCTGCAAGGCGCTGCCAGTCTGCAAGGAGCTGCCAGTCGGCAAGGAGCTGTCAGTCTGCAAGGAGCTGCTAGTCTACAAGAAGCCGCCAGAGCTGCTCTCTTCCAGATCTGCCAGTCAACCAGACTCTTCCAGATCTGCTAGTCAACCAGACTCTTCCAGATCTGCTAGTCAACCAGACTCTTCCAGATATGCTAGTCAACCAGGATCTGCCAGAACTGCCAGCCAGCCAGGATCTGCCGGATTCAACTACCTGGCTGGGCTTCCTCTCAGTGCTGGGTTTCCTCTCAGTGCTGGGCTTCCTCTCAGTGCTGGGCTTCCCCTCTGTCCCGAGCTGCCCCTCTGTCCCGAGCTGCCCCTCTGTCCCGAGCTGCCCCTCTGTCCCGAGCTGCCCCTCAGTCCCGATCTGCTCCTCAGTCCAGTGGGGTTCTGGGTGAGGACTACTAGGCCATGGTCGGCGGCGAGGGTGGACTATCCAAGGACGCGAGGAGGAGGGACTAAGACGGTGATTGAGTGGGGTCCACGTCCCGCGCCGGAGCCGGAGCCGCCACCATGGACAGACGCCCACCCGGACCCTCTCTATTGTTTTGAGGTGCGTCCGGGAGTCCGCACCTTAGGGGGGGGGGGGTTCTGTCACACCATGGTCGAGGTATTTTGTGTTTATCTTCATTTATTTGGTCAGGCCAGGGTGTGGCATGGGGTTTTTGTATGTGGTGTGTTGGTATTAGGTTTGTAGCTTGCTCTGTGTTTGTAGGAATAGTGGGGTGTTCTAGTTAAGTCTATGGCTGTCTGAAGTGGTTCTCAATCAGAGGCAGGTGTTTATCGTTGTCTCTGATTGGGAACCATATTTAGGCAGCCATATTCTTTGTGTGTTTGGTTGGTGATTGTCCTTAGTGTCCTTGTTCCTGTATCTGTGTTAGTTTACACTAGTATAGGCTGTTTCGGTTTTCGTTACGTTCTTTGTTTTGTAGTGTTTGTATTTAGATTCGTGTTACGTTTTGTTCATTAAACATGGATCGCAATCTACACGCTGCATTTTGGTCCGACTCTCTTTCACCGCATGAAAACCGTTACAGGGAGCAAGACGTCAATGTCCGCGACAGGGCTGGTTTTCTTTTTGTAATCCGGGTTTGTCTATAGATCCTGCCACATACCTCTCGTGTTAGAGCCATGGAATTGTGACTCCACTTTGTCTCTATACTGATGCTTTGCTTGTTTGATTCCCTTACGGAGGGAATAACAACACTGTTTGTATTCAGTCATGTTTCCAGTCGCCTTGCCATGATTAATTACGGTGGTACGTAGTTTCAGTTTTGCGCAAGTACTGCCACCAATCCACGGTTTCTGGTTAGGGAAGGTTTTAATAGCCACAGTGGGTACAATATCTCCTATACACTTCCTTATATGCTCGCTCACTGAGTCAGCGTATACGTCAATGTTATTGTCTGATGCTACCCAGAACATATCCCAGTCCACAAGCAATCAATCAAGTGTGGAATCTGATTGGTCAGACCAGCGTTGGATAGACCTAAGCACAGGTGCTTCTTGTTTTAGTTTCTGCCTATAGGAGGGGAGAAACAGGTCAGATTTGCCAAAAAGAGGGTGGGGGAGGGCCCTGAATGCATCGTGGAAGTTAGAGTAGCAGTGGTCGAGTGTGTTACTCACTTGTGTACTGCAATCAATATGCTAATAGCATTTAGGTAGCCTTCTTCTCAGATTAGCTTTGTTAAAATCGCCAGCTACAATAAATACAGCCCCAGGATATATGATTTCCAGTTCGCATAAATTCCAGTGAAGTTCCTTGATGGTCGTCTTGGTATCCACTTGCAAAGGGATATACACGACAGTGACCATAACCGAGGAGAGTTTTCTTGGGAGATAATGCGGTTGGCATTTGATTGTGAGAAATTCTAGGTCAGGTGAACAAAAGGACTTGAGTTCTTGTATGTTGTTACAATTACACCATGAGTCATTAATCATGAAACATCCACCCCCGCCCTTCTTCTTACCAGAGAGATGTTTGTTCCTGTCGGCGCGATGCACTGAAAATCCCGTTGGCTGTTCGGACACCGACAGCGTGTCCCCAGCTAACCATGTCTCAATGAAACAGAGAATCTTACAATCCCGGATATCTCTTTGGAAAGGAACTCTTGCCCTAATTTAGTCCACTTTGTTAACTAGGGACATTAGCAAGTAATATACTCGGAAGCGGTGGGTGGTGTGCACGCAGCCGAAGCATCACGAGAAGACCGCTCCGGCACCCTCTCCTCCGACGGCGTTGTTTTGGGTTGGCCTCTGGAATCAGTTTAAATGCCCTGGGAGGTGCAGAAAAGTCGTATTCCTGGTCAGAGTGCTGGTTGTGCTGGTAAATCGAAGTCTCGCTGATATCCAATAGTTCTTCCCGGCTGTATGTAATAACACTTAAGGTTTTCTGGGCTAACAATGTAAGAAATAATGCATTAGAAAAAAAACTGCACTGTTTCCTAAGGCCCTGAAGTGAAGCTGCCATTTCTATCGGGGCATCTTATCGTACCCCTGCACAATAAACTTGTGCTTTGGATAATGTTAATGTTTATGACAAAAAGACAATGTTGTTAATATAGTAATAAATATATGCCATGACAAAGCCAGGTTGAAATTCCTCTTTAAGACACTTTTTGTTGGTGTTACTTTTATTATGGCAGTTACCTGTACATCTCTTAACTTTTTTGAGAAGACCTAAGGAATTGGTTTAGGGATGGAATCAGTGAGTGAATGGCTGCAGCAATGGTCTGACATGCCTTCTTGCGCTTAGTAAAGAATTAGGCCTAATTAGACAAAAGAACATTTAAGTTGTTCAAACAGGACACTAAGTCGTTCGAACAAGATACTAAGTCATTTGAACAACGTATTATCCTGTTCAAATTACTTACTTGCTCTTTTGTCTAATTAGGCCTCATTTGGTTTGCAGCTCCAGTTGTGCTTGTCAGACCATTGACAGTTCTGTCCTAGGGCTGCGTTTGAATGCTAGAGCATGTAAGTGGGCCAACAAGATCTCACAGCTTTACTGAATTTACTTCAGATTCTGAGGTTTATCCACGTTTTTCCAAACATAAAATTTCAAAGTTGCTCCAAACATCAAATTTCTACGGGTTTTTGACATCCCGGGTCACTCCTCTTGCTCAGCATCGTCTTTCCGAGGGGTGTGTGTTTAAATCCCAGTGGTATACACTAATTTAAATTGTTTTTGTTTAACCCTATCACAAACATTAACCCCTACGTTAACCATTTGGGAATAAATGCCTATACTTAAAAGGGAATTTTTAGATGTTCAACTTCATATTCATTATCTCCAGCACAATCCCAACATTGAGTTATGTGAAAATGTCGAGTTCCCATGTTTTATAGTAAAAAAAGATAGAGTGAGATAAGTGTTTCCAAAGACATCATCAACCAAATAGTAGACAATTAGTAGGTAAGTAGTAGGCAAAGTCTACTCATAATTGGTTTAAATCATGAGGTACACCGATGATTTCATTGGAAACACTTATCTTCCTCTATATTTTTTACTACAACACATAGAAATCAGCTATTTTCACATATGTGGCCAACCATCTCTTTTCAGTGCTATGTTCCAAAATTTGAAGTTGTGTTTTTTATATTGGATAGAAGTGCAGACTCAG
Organism: Oncorhynchus masou masou; assembly: GCF_036934945.1. NCBI lineage: Eukaryota > Metazoa > Chordata > Actinopteri > Salmoniformes > Salmonidae > Oncorhynchus > Oncorhynchus masou. The sequence continues at coordinate 68,895,116 of NC_088242.1, read as the reverse complement.
AGCTTCAAAATGGCATATCAGGTACAGTAGTTGGAAATGGGAGGAAGTAATGCTGTTTTAAAAGTTGATAAATATATAATCCCATTCAGGAGAAAATGCATTCGAACATTTTGCTGTGATTTTCAGATTTGCTCTAAAGAAAAGGAACACCTGCAACAAACTGCCAAAATGAATTCTCTGAACATTAAATCACCAAGTTCCCCCATTAGGCAAACTATTAACACTATTACATTGCCTATTGTTGAGTGATAAAGATAACCTTTCACATGGAACAGCTACAGTGCTGCTTTGTTTATGCCCATTTAGCATTGTTCACACCCTCTAAAGCCTCAGACCCACCCATCTCAAAGAATTCACATTGGAATACGTGACTGTGGCCATGTGCTAAAGCAGTGAGGTAGTGTTTAAAACACAAATAAATATTTAAACATTTATTAACTTCAAGTGCTAAAGGTAGTAGTCTACAGTTAGGAAAAACTTAAAACACACAAATGCATAAAGGTAGAAACACTTTCTAGACCGAGGCATATATCATAAGATCCTTTGAGTGACTTTGGTTAAAGTCATGTTATGATATGAACAAAGGAATCTAGCCATAGAGCATATTTATGTCCTGCCCTTTGGAGCAGGACATGTCATTTACATAGCCTTTTCATTGTGAAAGTTCTGATCTTATCAAAGATCTAGTTGTGTCCAGTCTGGGGGATGCTTTCACATCTCTGGGAGGAAGGACATCAACATTACACAGCAGCTGAAACTTGGTTCAAACTGAGTGAAAGATCCTTGGCCACAACAACATCAGGCTCCAGACAATTGAAGCTGTAAAGTAGGAAAGCAGACACAAATAGACAAAACAAGTTCAAGCATTAAGCTCAAAGTACAACGACAAAATACCTGGAGTGTTGCTTGTTCACCCTCAATCATGTCCTTGTACTGGTGGTGGGGAGCAGGATTATGCTGAAAGACAAATTCCAGATTTTGTTTTTCAAAAATTAATCAATTCACCTTCTATAGCTTGCTATTACAGGTTGACTGTGACAGCTGTACTAAAATGCACAGTACACAATCAACCTGCTTCCAGCCAAACACTGTCAATGCAGACACTACAAGATAAATAGATAGATTTAGCAGACATTTAACTTCATAATTACCATCTGGCTAGATATGAATGGTATTCATCTAGCTAGCCAATAAAAACGACCTTGAAATCGATAATTCAATAGCTACAGGAGCTATTTTGATATTATATCATCGTGGCTAGCTAGCCAAATTAGCATGTGTCCCTACCACTTAACATGAGGTTTGATTCGCTTGCTAATCGATTAGCATTCACACCACAGTGGCTAGAAGACAGCTGTGTCATTACCAGGAGCTGTGTTTAAGACAAAAGTGTTATTAAAAGCTGTTCCAGCCACCTCATTATCTCAGCCAGTCATGGCTAGGCAATAATCTGTATTTTCTCCTTGTCTAAACAGCTTTGTGATTTCATATTTTATTTCTATTTACAGATTACATGTGAGTTTGTTATAACAGCACATAGACGTTCACATGTTCAAAAAGGCATTTCTGCAAAAAGAGCATTTAGATCAAAATAATTATTATATGTTAAAATGCCTCTCCTGGGATGTAGTGACGTCGTGACATCCAAACAACATTTCAGAGTATTCGTGTTACAGTGAAAGGGAATATCACAACAAATCCTTACAGAACAGAACAGAATATCAGAACATTAAAGTTCAAACAAAAAGTGTGATATCCCTGTGTGATTTTATATCCTATGAAATGTGGTATTTGTTGTTTTTGCTGATAAAACTAAGGAATGGTGTGTGCGTGTGCCGTGTGCGTGTGTGTGTGGTGCAAAAGTAAGCCGACAGTGGGCCAGTCACACCTACACGGATGTAATGAGGGCTTTAGCAAAACTACAGTCTAGAGAGAAACCTGACACTGCAACATTTTTCTTGTCTCTCTGTGTGTGCATGTGCATACAGTATGTCTATGTGTGTGTCAGAGAGAGAGAAAGACAGAGAGAGAGAGAAAGAATTGGGAAAGGAGAAATAGACAGAGAGAGCTAAGGGATTGGGCGAGGTGTTGAGGTAGATGGAGAACATAGAGAAATATGTGAGGAAGTATAGAAAGTATCTTCTCAAATTGAGAGAATATCCTGTCATCATCTGTCCAGTACATACACACATTCTAACAAAGGCAGGTGTCAAATCAAATCAAATCAAAATGTAATAGTCACATGTGCCGAATACAACAGGTGTAGACCTTACAGTGAAATGCTTACTTACAAGCCACTAACCGACAATGCAGTTTAAAAAATAAGAATAAGAAAAGAAAGTAGTTCACTTGTTAAGGCTAGACTTTCCACTGGCTGAACCCCTCGACAACATCTGGTGAAATGACAGAGCGCAAAATTCTAATAAAATTACTCTAAATATTCAACTTTCATGAATTCACACATGCAATACACCAAATTAAAGCTACACTTGTTGTTAATGCAGCCAACGTGTCAGGTTTGAAAAAGGCTTTACGGCAAAAGCAAACCATGCGATTATGTCAATTTATTTGGTGCGTTTGATCCAGAAAAACACTGTTCAATCTCGCGCAACATGACTACAAAATATCTAATAAGTTACCTGTAAACTTGCTCCAAACATTTCAAGAAAATTTCCTAATATAACTTTAGGTATTTCTATACATAAATAATAGATACAATTTAAGACGGGATAAACTGTGTTCAATAGCGGATAAAAACAAAGTGGAGCGAGCGAGCTTTCAGGTTGTGCAACCTAACAAACAGTACACTACACTCGACCCCTGTATTTTCTCCTTGTCTAAACAGCTTTGTGATTTCATATTTTATTTCTATTCACAGATTACATGTGAGTTTGTTATAACAGCACATAGACGTTCACATGTTCAAAAAGGCATTTCTGCAAAAAGAGCATTTAGATCAAAATAATTATTATAATATGTTAAAATGCCTCTCCTGGGATGTAGTGACGTCGTGACATCCAAACAACATTTCAGATCTTCTTCATTTCTCAAAGGAAAAACATCAACCAATTTCTAAAGACTATTGACATTCAGTGAAAACGATAGGAACTGCAAGCAAGTGCCACAGAAATCTAGATCCCCATAGAAAATCCATTGAAAAGAGAGTGACGTCAATTTTTTTTCCTGGATGGATTTTTCTCAGGTTTTTGCCTGCCATATCAGTTATGTTATACTCACAGACATTATTCAAACAGATGTAGAAACTGTAGAGTGTTTTCTATCTAAATATACCAATTATATGCATTTTCTAGCTTCTGGGCCTGAGTAGCAGGCAGTTTACCTTGGATACGCTTTTCATCCGGACGTTAAAATACTGCCCCCTAGCCCGAAAAGGTTAAAGATAAGCAGTAAAATAATAATAAAGAGATACAGTGAGCACCGGTACAGTCAATATGCGGGGGCACCGGTTAGTTGAGGTAATTGAAGTATATGTACAGTGGGGCAAAAAAGTATTTAGTCAGCCCCCAATTGTGCAAGTTCTCCCACTTAAAAAGATGAGAGAGGCCTGTAATTGTCATCATAGGTACACTTCAACTATGACAGACAAAATGAGGAAAGAAAATCCAGAAAATCACATTGTAGGATTTTTAATGAATTTATTTTCAAATTATGGTGGAAAATAAGTATTTGGTCAATAACAAAAGTTTATCTCAATACTTTGTCATTGCCAACAAAGGGTATAAAACAGAGGTCAAACGTTTTTTGTAAGCCTTCACAAGGTTTTCACACACTATTGCTGGTATTTTGGCCCATTCCTCCATGCAGATCTCCTCTAGAGCAGTGATGTTTTGGGGCTGTTGCTGGGCAACACGGACTTTCAACTCCCTCCAAAGATTTTCTATGGACCAAGAGACTCCAGGACCTTGAAATGCTTCTTACAAAGTCACTCCTTCATTGCCCGGGCGATGTGTTTGGGATCATTGTCACGCTGAACGACCCAGACACGTTTCATCTTCAATGCCCTTGCTGATGGAAGGAGGTTTTCACTAAAAATCTCACGATAAATGTTCCCATTCATTCTTTCCTTAACACGGATCAGTCGTCCTGGTCCCTTTGCAGACAAACAGCCCCAAAGCATGATGTTTCCACCCCCATGCTTCACAGTAGGTATGGAGTTCTTTGTCCTCCAAACACAACGAGTTGAGTTTTTACCAAAAAGTTATATTTTGGTTTCATCTGACCATATGACATTCTCCCAATCTTCTTCTGGATCATCCAAATGCTCTCTAGCAAACTTCAGACAGGCCTGGACATGTACTGGCTTAAGCAGGGGGACACGTCTGGCACTGCAGGATTTGAGTCCCTGGCGGCGTAGTGTGTTACTAATGGTAGGCTTTGTTACTTTGGTCCCAGCTCTCTGCAGGTCATTCACCAGATCTCCCTGTGTGGTTCTGGGATTTTTGCTCACCGTTCTTGTGATCATTTTGACCCCACGGGGTGAGATCTTGCGTGGAGTCCCAGATCGAGGGAGATTATCAGTGGTCTTGTATGTCTTCCATTTCCTAATAATTGCTCCCACAGTTGATTTCTTCAAACCAATCTGCTTACCTATTGCAGATTCAGTCTTCCCAGCCTTTTACAGGTCTACAATTTTGTCCTTTGACAGATCTTTGGTCTTGGCCATAGTGGAGTTTGGAATGTGACTGTTTGAGGTTGTGGATAGGTGTATTTTATACTGATAACAAGTTCAAACAGGTGCCATTAATACAGGTAATGAGTGGAGGACAGAGGAGCCTCTTAAAGAAGTTACAGGTCTGTGAGAGCCAGAAATCTTGCTTGTTTGTAGGTGACCAAATGTGATAATGTGATTTTCTGGATTTTTTCCCCTAATTTTGTCTGCCATAGTTGAAGTGTACCTATGATGAAAATTACAGGCCTCTCTCCTTTTAAGTGGGAGAACTTGCACAATTGGTAGCTGACTAAATACTTTTTTGCCCCAATGTATATATGCATAGTCCACCACCCCCCTTACCAAACGCCTCTGTTCTATCCTGCCAATACAGCGTATAACCAGCCAGCTGTATGTTGATTATATCGTCATTCAGCCACGACTCCATGAAGCATAATATATTTCAGTTTTTAATGTCATATGACAGGTGTGTGTGTGCATATGTGTGTGTTGAGGTTAGGTAGATTGCAAATATAATGTTGAGTGGGAGTAGTCTGTCACCATGGTGATGTTACGATAGTAATTGGTATCCTAGAGACAGACACAATCCTGTGATGAGGCACAACTTGTAGCAGTCGGCCTTCATCCAACACTAACCACCCTCTAACTGGACACGCTCGTGTGCACACACACAAGCATACACACCTGTACACACACACACACACACTGCACGAGGAGACAGTGGCTTCATTTCAAGACTTCCTTTGGAAATTAGAGAAATCTCTCTTTCTTTCTCTCTTTTTCTCTCTTTCTCTTCCTCTCTCTCGCTCTCTGTAGGGCTGTATTATTCTCTTGTCTGTTATATAAGATTCCAATTTGAGTCACCTTGCTCCTCACGACTCTCAGCACCCTTAATGTCAAGAGGGTAATAACAGAGGGAGGAAAGGGAAAGGAGGGGGAGAGAGGGAGAGAAAGACCGGGGAAGTGAAAGAGAGCGAGACCAGGAGAGATCTCTTTATTTTTCTGTTGCTTGTGTACATTTAGATTAAGCCACAGGTTATAGATAGACTGTTTTTCAAAGTTATTGAAAGTGGTGTAGGGGTAAAATATATGACATAATTTAATCAGCCCTGGCAATACGTGCAGCATTAGAATAGACAATAAAATAACATAATTATTTAACCTTCGCCAGGATTGCAATCTCAGCACCTCAAGCTCCTGCCTCCAGGTGTTTCTCGGACGCCCTCTTTTTTTACCTTTCTCTTGAGTGGTTCCAGGATAGATCTTGCCTGGTGATGTCTTTTTATTTAAAAAAATAAAAGCAACATGTAAAGTGTTGGTCCCATGTTTCATGACCTGAAATAAAATATACTAGAAAATTCTATCACATGTTGTGGACCAATTTGTTTAGTGAGTATTTCTTCTTTGCCAATATAATCCATCCACCTGACCTGTGTGGCATGTCAATAAGATGATTAATCAGCATGATCATTACACAGGTGCACCTTATGCTGGGGACAATAAATGGCAACTCTAAAATGTGCAGTTTTCTCACACAACACAATGCCAGATGTCTCAAGTTCTGAGGGAGCGTGCAATTCTGACCGACCGTCTTGATTCAGTCTTACGTAGCAACAACTCAGAGCATTGTCAGATTGTCAGTTCTTAAATTCAGATCGTTTTCTCACACTGGACGCTTTGGCCAAGGAGTAGGGTTGTTCCGCGTGTTCAGACCTATCAACAGCAGTCAATCACCCAAGCTAACTGGCTAATGTTGGCTAGCTTGCTAGCTACTTCCAGACACAAATTAGAGAACAGCTCATTCAGCACTGGTTAGACTGTTTTATGTTATCCAGAATGTTGGTGACTGCAACTGTGCTGCTTGCAACAATTTAATTACACTTTTTTGCCAATGTTTAGTCTCATATCATGTGTAGACCAGCTTGCTGAAGTGTTCACGGACCTTTTCAACCTCTCCCTATCCCAGTCTGTCATTCCCACTTGCTTCAAAAGGCCACCATTGTTCCTGTACCCAAGCAATCTAAGGTAAGTGAACTAAATTACTATCACCCTGTAGCACTCACTTCTGTCATCATGAAGTGCTTTGAAAGTCAAGGACGATATCACCTCCACCACACTTCACATCCTTGACCCACTACCATTTGCATACCGCCCCAACAGATCCACGGATGATGCAATCGCCATTGCACTGCACAAGGCCCTATCCCACCTAGACACGAGGAATAACTGTTAATCGATTACAGCTCATCTTTCAACACCATAGTGCCCTCCAAGCTCCTCACTAAGCTCAGGGTCTGAAATTCCGTGTGCAATTGGGTCCTAGATTTCCTGATGGGCCGACCAGTCAGATTAGAGCCCTGGCAGAGTGGTACCAGGAAAATAACCTCTCCCTCAACATCAACCAAACAAAAGTGCCGATCGTGGACTACAGGAAAAAGAAGAGGGAGCAAACCCCCATCCTCATCGACGGACCGCAGTTGATAGGGTGAGAAGCTTCACATTCTTCAGCATGCACATCACTGAGGACCTGAAATGATATCACCACACCGACACCATGGTGACAATTGGTTTTACTCAAAATATCACACATGGACATTTCCTATGGCCGAATATAGAATCATTCAAACTCCTGATATATGTGACATCCTATTTTCTCTCTTCATCTTGACAAATACTGACTGTATTACATCTCATTTCTGTGTTTTCTCAGCACATTCAATATATTCAGCTATATTTATTCCAGATATGTTTCTCTTGGCTGAGGTCCATAGCCAGATATTTATAAGCTTTTTGATATGCTGAAAATAAGGACGATGCATTTCTGAGTTTTAAGCACATGGTCAATAATTTGACAAATACGAAATCCATATGTTCTTTCATGCACAAATCATTTTTGGATTCCCTCCAGATATCATGCATGGTATGGCCGGATATTGACTCAATAGATATCTTGAGATCGGCCTATGTGGACATCTTCATTTCTCTATATGATGACAAAGACTAACAGTAGGCATACATTGTATATTTTCTCAGCGCATACAATGCATATGCTCTTGACTGAGGTCCATATCAGGACCTCAATATGCTTTTTGATATGTTAAAGAATGGCAATTTCTGATTCTTATTTGAGCTTGATGACAGTCAATAATTTGACAAAGTCCATATCAGACACTAACTAAAATGTTTGTATTGCCTCTGCATAAAGGCATGTGCAAACCGCATGCTAAAAGCATTGTAACTGTTAGGCTAGCAACAACAATCATGCATGTTACGCTTTGGAGTTCCAATTGTCATTTTTTAATGAGTGTGTAAACAGCCTGTGGTCGAACTGACAATTGGAGAAACAAAGAGGTGAGAAAAGTAAGTAGCTAATTTGATATGTTTTATTTAACTTAGTAACTAGGATCAGGAACATTAGCTAATTTGACCAGCAGCTAGTAGGGCTAGCTAGCTAACTAGCCAGGCTTGACAGGGGGGTAAAGGCTAACTGGTAAGTTAGCTAGCTAACAAATAACAAAATTGCCATCCCTTCAGGGAAAAACAGGTTTACTCCCTATCAAGCCGCAAGGTGACAGCTAACATTTTAAAATGTTTAAGTGTATTTTGTATTACTGGTACATATAAGCTATCTAGCTAACTAACTTGGCTAGCTAACTACCTTGTTCCAGGTAGTTTTCTCATCATGACAGAAGCAGTAGTTACCTTGGGGTATGATTGTGTGAAATGACAATATTTTCTTGAGATAACAACACAATTTTAATTCATGATTTATGCATTGACAGTTTGGAGTGGATCACAGACCAAACACTACCACCACATTGGGTCTGGACTGCGAGGGACCACCATTGACGACCTAATCTGCACCCATCGCATCAATCGTCTATAACAAACAGGGCAGGCAGGGGTATTGAGGGTGTGCAATGATTATTTTCTGTAAAATAAATGCAAAGATTAGTCTTCGTTTGCATCTTTAACAATGACATGTGTTGTGATTGGAACGCTGGATTTGATATTCTGCATGTTTTAAGCAGAAATAGCAGCGATCTACTTTGAAAATAGCAACTTGGTTTATTATGACAATGTTTGCCTTTCTGTACCTTGTATCCTACTACTGAATGTGGTGCAAATGTATCCTCAGATATGTCACTTTCATGTGAAGAAGCATGTTGATTTTTATACGGATGCAAAAATGATCAGGTAATGACTATAGATATACATTTCTGAAAATATGTGGATTCGTTCATGCCTAAGTACAAAGGCTTAGATATGTCAGCATGTTGATACATACCTTTTCCGGAGTTAGAATATTCTACAAATATATAATTGGGTTCACGAACATCAAGTGAATGTCTTGAACGTATCTCACCCCAGATATGTCCCTGGACTGTAGCAGGAAGATCAGGATTAGCATGTACAAACTGTCCCATTACAGAAAATATCTCCATATATGACGTGAAGGACATGCGTATCTGGAGCATGTTTACTCCTTATATCTAATAAAATGTCCGAAATATATACAGTGCCTTCAAAATGTTTTCAGATTCCTTGACTTTTTCCACATGTTGTCACGTTACAGCCTATAAAAAAAGACTCATCAATCTGCACACAATACCCCGTAATGACAAAGTGAAAACTGTTTTTTTCTACATGTTTGCTAATTTATTAAAAATAAAGAACTGAAATACCATACTTGCATAAGTATTCAGACCCTGTGTTATGAGACTTGAAATTGAGCTCAGGTGCCTCCTGTGTCCATTGATCATCCTTGATGTTTCTACAACGTGATTGGAGTCCACCTGTGGTAAATTCAATTGATTGGACATGATTTGGAAAGGCACAACCCTGTCTTATATAGTATTTCAGTATTTTAGAAATTAGCAAAAATGTCTAAAAATCTGTTTTTGCTTTGTCATTATGGGGTACTGTGTGTAGATCGATGAGGGGAAAAACTATTTAATACATTTTAGAATAAGACTGTAACCTAACAAAATGTGTAAAAAGTCTGAATACTTTCCAAAGGCACTGTAGATACAGATATCCCCTGATATTGACCCTTTTTGCCCAGTAGCCCCAAAACACCTTTGCAATCTCAGGCAGCTGAAAACATTTGGCAAGGCTCCTAAGACACAAACATCACAAACATCTACAGTTGCACCATTGAGAGCATTCTGTCAGACTGCAATACCGCCTAGTACGGCAACTGCACCGTCCTCAACCACATGGCTCTCCAGAGAGTGGTGTGGTCAGCCCAACACATCAAAGGGGGCAAGCTGCCTGCCCTCCAGGTCATTTTCTGCACCAATGTCACCTCAGTGACCTGAGCCACTAAACCTAATGGGGTTTACAAGCTTTAGAATCTGGCACGTAAATGCCAGAAATGGCAATGTTTCAAATAAGCCTAGCTAGTTTTTAATTTTTTACATTTGATTTAACTAGGCAAGTCAGTTAAGAACAAATTCTTATTTACAATGACAGCCTACCAAAAGTCAAAAGACCTCCTGCTGGGACCGGGGCCTGGGATTAAATTTTTTAAATAAATACAATATAAATATAGGACAAAACCCACATCACAACAAGAGAGACCTTGATGCATACTCACTCACACAAAACACACACACAAGCTATCACACACAGACACACACACACATACAAACACACACACACACCGTATCAGAAATAAAGGAATTTACAGAGGTCACTAAGGTTAGCTAAAGACAGCTCTGAGAGAATGACAGTCTCCCTTTTTCTCTCACACACAGACACACACAAACACATTTTAAATAGTTCATTTGAATCCACCAATCCATCTTACATTAAAAAAGGATCCAAACCTTTCAAAGGTCCCTCTATGCATGGCCATCAAGGGTACAGAAAGCACCTTCTTCTCCAAACAGCTAGATAGCCCACAACAGCTGAAACAGAGGAGTACCTAGCCAACTGCTTTGCCATCGTTTTTGGCAGATCCGCACACACACACACACACACACACACACACACACACACACACACACACACACACACACACACACACACACACACACACACACACACACACACACACACACACACACACACACACACACACACACACCACAGGAGGCTGCTGAGGGGAGGACGGCTCATAATAATGTCCTGAACGGAGTGAATGGAATGGCATGGAAACTATGTGTTTGATGTATTTGATACCATTCTACTAATTCCACTTCAGCCATTACCACCAACCTCATGTGACACACACACAGTTTATATCAGAAAGCAATTAATTTACAGAGGTCGCTAAAAGAGTAGCTAAAAACAGCTCTGGGAGTCTGACTCTGTTTCTCTCTCTCTCTCACACACACACACACACACACACACACAAACACATTCTAAATAGTTAATTTGAATCCACCAATCAAATGTACATAAAAAAAAAATCAAAATAGTTCAAAGGTCCCTGTATGTATTGCACTCAAGGGCACAGAAAGCACCTTCTCCAAACAGCTAGGCAGCCAACAACAGCTGAAACAGAGCAGTACCTAGCCAACTGCTTTGCGATAGTTTTGGCAGGTCAGCATACACACACACACACACACACACACACATTAGATTGTGCCATACTGGGATGCAGCTACAAACGTCTTTAATAGAGTGTGTAAGTATTTTATCCCCAGACAGTCCATTGCCTGTGTCAAGCACATTTACTATGTCAATAAAAACATTTGTAATCATGTGCCAGACATTATAATGTACAGTATGCTGCCCTGAGTACTATGGCTGAATAATTGCCATACCCACTCCGACACCTCAGTCCTCTTTTCAAACACACGCTGGCACACACTCTGTCTTTCTATCATGTTATTCCATGATATTCCATATCAATTTCAGCCAACCTGTTATGGGGAGACTACCCCCACAATATTCTCACGCTCTCTGTCTTTCAGCAGATCGTTATTCACTCTCTACCCCCTCCCTTGAACAAGCAAGGCATAAGCAACATGATAAAATCTCCACTACTACACTGATAATACTTTTGGGCCTTGCACTTTTATCGTACAGTATCCAACTTTCTAAATCGTCCAAAGTTGTACCCATCGCACCATTGGTCATGTGACCATTAAGCCCAATCTTAATATTTTCTTCACTTTTATCCGACCGTGAATTGAATTCCTTTTGATCCGTGAAAATGATCCCTATTCTCCACAGAGTTCTGTGGAGGAAGTCAGAGCCTCTTTGATATTCAACAGAGAGAGAGTGATGGAAAGACATCACACTGATGACCCTGCAGACATCACACTGCCGACCCTGCAGACATCACACTGCTGGCCCTGCAGACACGTGATATAATACACTAGCCTAAACAGTATGAAATGACAAAAGAAAATATCACAGCATACTATGTGTCACGGAGGGACCTATCATTTTTTGGGTGAGGATGACTGTGAGAAGGTCAGCTCTGGTGACTTTTTAAAAGGACATTCTACTCCAAAATTAATGAAAGTAGATAATGCAGATGTCTAACAAATAATTTCCCCCTCCAGAAACGAGCCCAACAACATATTGGTCCATATTATCAGACAGGTTTGCAATTTAGCAATTAGCATTAGGCTATCACCTGATGTCCCCCACCTGATAGAATAGCGGGTATAATAATATAGGCTGAGGGTTGCCCATCTGCATTTACCCCATTGGGCTAATCATTAGCTAGATCACAAACTCTAAAGTCTAGACCCGTGTTACATTTAGCCCCAGTCTTCACTATGCATTGAACGACATTGGTGCCATTGGCGACCGCGAGCGCCCATAATCCAGGCCGCTGTTAAAAGCTCTGGTTCAACAATTATGTATTTTACTTATTTATTGGATTTGAGAAACATGTGTAGTCTAGTAACACTTAAACTCAGTGATCCTCATCTTTTAAGTGGCCATCAAAACTGCTTTCAAAGGTGTGTTATCCCATGACTGCATTTAGAATGTTGTAAAACGACTGGGCATGTACAGTATATTTATACATACTCTTTGTTTGTATTTATTTTATTGGAACATCCATCCCCCTCTTCGGAGAACAAAAGAAATTGTTTTACTTTGTCTTTTTGTTTTTTTTACACAACTTGAAACTGAACGCCATTGAATGGGAGACTTGTCCTTTCCCAGAGTTTTTTTCCTGCCAAAGGCTGTGCATCTGTTGAAGGTCAAGAATATGATATATTACTATTAGAATGAAAGGCTTGTAGGGAAACTAACAGTGTTACTCTGTCAAATAGAATAACTCCTCTGTGCTTGGAATGGAATCACTTATGCTAGCTAGGTAGCTCATAGCAGAAGTTGGCTACTAGTTGTCCTTTCTTAATGTTAGGAATTTTTGTGCGCTGTCAATTCTTGCTCCCGAATTTATTTAGTTATTTGTGGCGCATTCAAAACAAATGGGAACTGGGAAATCTCTGTCTTCCGACCTTCAAGAGAACTGGGAATTTGGGAAAAAACTAGCTCCAACTGGGAAAAATTTGTTTTGATTGGTTATCCAACCTGGATTTTGTTTTTGTATTTTTCTTGAACTCTGACATTCGGACCTAAAGATCAATGACGTCATGATTTGACCTTGTTTTTTGTTTTCAGATTTCCCAGTTGTCTTGAAAGTCCTCAAACCTAAACTCGAGATATGCCATTTTGAAAATGAAGCATTTCATGCGAACCGGAATACTATTTATCGTCACTAGTTGAGTAGGCGGGCCTTCTGAGTTAACAAACGTGTCATCACACTCCCTCATCTGAATTGGTCGAGTAGACAAGCCTTCTGACTTTATGGCTGTGGTAACTAGTGATGACTCTTAGCGAGATGTGAAACCCCCATCTCGATGTGCCAGTGTTTTTTTCTTTCTCTTTTGCGGAGATAGGTAACAGCGTCTCCACTTAAACATCAAAACCAACGTTTACCTTGACTTCACCAATAGACTTTTGAAAAACATGGACAAACGTCACATTTCGAGGTAAAACTGTGATACCTTGTTGATTAAGCCCCTAGTGGCCCGGTTTTGAAGGCAATTCTAGACATTCTTGGGACCTGGATGGACGTCTAACTTCGACTTTAAACTAGAGTGATCTCCCTGAAAGTCACTAGCTAAATAATTAGTTAGTGATCAATAGGCCTATAGCCATTGGGGACTGGATCTATATGGACATCTGTGATTGACTAGTGGATGGACTAATTTGGCTAGCCTACATCTGATGTGTTACATCTTCCCTAACACAGATACAACTATTTGTCTGATTAATTCATCTTTAAAACTTAATTGGGATAGGGGGCAGTATTTTGACGTCTGGATGAAAAGCGTGACCAATGCAAACTACCTGTTTCTCAGGCCCAGAAACTAGGATATGCATATATTTGGTAGATTTAGATAGAAAACACTCTAAAGTTTCTAAAATTGTTACAATTATGTCTGTGAATATAACAGAACTGATATGACAGAGGACAAACCCCCCCCCCAAAAAAATTCAGCTTATCACTGTTTTCAATGTCTAATATTATAATTATAAGCCCAAGTCCTCCCATATTGCAGTTCCTAGGGCTTCCACTAGATGTCAACAGTCTTTAGAAAGAGTTTCAGGCTGTTTTTTTTAAATTACCCAGAAAAATGTAGTTTTCCCAGGTGGCTCCCATTTTGGCTGTAGTGTTTCCAAGCGTGTGGAGGAAAACACGTTCTTTCTTATTTATCTCCAGTAATTAACATACTATTCTCCAACTTCAATTTTATAATTTATTTGTGTATTAGGATACCTAAGGTTTGATTATAGACGTTGTTTGACTTGTATGGAAAAGTTTATTAGTAACGTTTGGTGTTAATTTTGTATGCATTTTGAAGGAGGGAGATGAGTGGATTATTGACTGAAGCACGCCAGCTAAACTGAGTTTTTATGGATATAAAGAAAGACATTATCGAACAAAAGGACCATTTGTGATGTACTAGGACCTTTTGGAGTGCCAACAGAAGAAGATCATCAAAGGTAAGGCATTTGTTTTCTATCCAAATCTACCAATTATATGCATATCCTATCTTCTGGTCCTGAGAAGAAGGCAGTTTAATTTGGGCACACTTTTCATCCCAAATTCCAAATGCTGCCCCCTACCCTAGAGAAGCTAAAGATTCCAGAACTCGGTCCTCCAGAAAGCGGAGAGCAACACTTATGCATTTCTACTACGTGATATATATTTTTTAAAACATGTTAGACAGGATTGCCTACACATACTAACCAGCTCAAATAGACAGAGCGTCTACATGGCAGACCAATCCGAACACACCTCTCGGCATGTCCATCATCTCAGCTAATCACGGCTTGTGGGAAGGTTTCTTGCTTTTTCTGTGGCTTAACCAACTAGCCTATTAATTTAACAATTGTATTCGTTTTTACAGATGGCATACACGTTTGTTATTAACTTCTTATGGTATAGGGGAGAGTTGCGTCCCACTTGGGGAAAAAACAGGGAAAATGCAGCGCGGCAAATTCAAACAATGAATGTAAAAATCAAACTTTCATTAAATCACACATGTAAGATACACAATTAAAGCTACACTCGTTGTGAATCCAGCCAGCATGTCAGATTTTTAAAAGGATTTTTGGCAAAAGCATAAGAAGCTATTATCTGATGATAGCACAATGTCAACAAAGAGAGTAGCATATTTCAACCCTGCAGGTGCTACACAAAACGCTGAAATAAAATATAAGACATGCATTACCTTTGACAAGCTTCTTTTGTTGGCACTCCAATATGTCCCATAAACATCCCAATTGGTCCTTTTGTTCGATTAATTCCATCCATATATATCCAAATGTCCATTTATTTGACGCGTTTGATCCAGAAAAAAACAGCTTCCAAAAAACGCAACATCACTACAAAATATGTGAAAAGTTGCCTATAAACTTTGCCAAAATATTTCAAACTACTTTTGTAATACAACTTTAGGTATTTTTAAACGTGAATAATCGATCAAATTGTAGATGGCGCAATCTGTTTTCAGTACAGGAAGTAAACAAACCATGCTCCTTTTTACGTCTTGCGCAACTCTCAATAGTGTAATGTTGTTCCCTGATGTGCTTCTTCTTCATTGCACAAATGAATAACCTCGACCAAATTCCAAAGACTGGTGACATCCAGTGGAAGCGGTAGGAACTGAAAACAGGTTCATAAGAAATATCCCATGGCAATGACAACCAGGGAACAGTCAGAGGCAAAAATAATAATAATTCTGAACAGTTAGTCCTCAGGGTTTCGCTTGCTACATAAGTTCTGTTATACTCACAGACATGATTCAAACAGTTTTAGAAACGGCCGAGTGTTTTCTATCCACATCTACTAATAATATGCATATCTTATATTCCTGGCATGAGTAGCAGGAAGTTGAAATTGGGCACGCTATTTATCCAAAAGTGAAACTTCTGCCCCCTATACCTTAACAGGTTTCAAGACACATGAAAGTTCACCATTTCCAGAAGGCATTTCTTCCAAAAGACACATTTTGTTTTTTGTTTTTAAAAGTTTACATTCAAATGGTTCTCCTGTGTAATAGTGACGTGCGACATATGCCTTGTTTCCTGAAACAAGTCACATATGCTTACAGTTTTTTTTGATTGCTTTATTAAGCATGATTTTCAAAACAGGGCCCATGTTTTCAAAACACTACACACAATTAGCACACCCACACACCCAATTAGCAAAACACTACAGATCCTTTGCAAAATTAAACACTCTTGTAAAAACTATACACTTCTTTTTAAAAAACACACTCTGTTACCATATGAAACACACACGTTTCACATTACTATACTCTGTTTGCACGAGTTACACTCTGCTGTGATAAACCTAAAACACTTTTAGCACTTCTACTTCCCTATGATTAGAGTAGGCTACTATCAACAAAGTACAAATATAATGTCAATTCAACAAACACTACACAAGACCAATGTTGCAGACTGAAGAAACTAATTTATTTCTCAACGCGTCCAAAATGTTGACATGGAGATTCATAATACTGTAACCAAATGTCACTTTACGTATTGTAAGTTCAAAAAATATTTTTTTAAATAACTAGACATTGTTTCTTCGCCTAGCTGGATCTGGCCAGAGAATTTCATCAACATCGCAGGCAATATTGTCATTAGCAAGACACCTTGGAAAGAAACGTCTTGAATGACGAATCCATCCTTGCATTGCTGCTACCTCCATCTGGTCACAGGCCTCCTCCATGGCTTGGATGAGGGGTACCTCAGCCTGGAGACTGAGATCATATACCTTACACCACCATGCCGAGAAAAACTCTTCTATAGGTTTGAGGAATGGAGAGTATGGTGGAAGATATAGGACGGTGAAATGTGGATGTTGCTGAAACCAGTTCTGAACCAGAGCAGAGTGGTGGAAAGACACATTGTCCCAGACAACAATGTATTGCATATGATCGATTTGATTTGCTGCTGTTATGTTGTGCAATTGGTACAAGAATGTAAGTATGAGTGCTGTGTTGTAAGGTCCCCTATGGGCATGGTGGTGGAGGACCCCATTCTGTGTAATGGCTGCACAGAGTGTTATATTACCCCCACGTTGCCCTGGGACATTGACTATAGCCCTGTGGCCAATGATGTTTCTTCCCCTCCTTCGTGTTCTCGTCAGGTTGAACCCAGCCTCATCTACGTAAATGAACTCATGCTGGATCTCCTCTCCATCCATTCGTAAAACTCTCTGAAAAACAGTGTCAGGCAAAATTGTGTAGTTCAGTGTAGATCTAGTATACATATTACAGTACAGTAAAAGATTATGAGACAGTATGCAAGATCACACTACTAAAGTGAATACATACCTCTGCATAATCATGCTGCAGTCGTTTCACCCTTTCAGAATTGCGCTCGAAAGGCACTCGATAAATTTGCTTCATTTGAATATGTTTTTTTTTAGGATGCGTACCAGTGTTGATGTTGAGACCTGATGGATATCGTTGAAAATGCCGTGGTTATTGACAATGTTAGCTTGGAGCTGCTTGTGTTATAGCATTGTTGGCCAAAACCATGTTTACTATCTCCCTCTCGTGCTGTTCTGTGAACATAGGAGGCCTTCCTCCTTGTCGTCCCTAACCCTCAATCCTATGTAGAAAAAAATACGTATACAATAGTACAGTAATTTCACAGGAAAAGGTAACAGAAGTGCTGATAGTGCATAGAATACAGTAATGTAAGCAGGTACTGAAACCGTGCAGATGTTTTGACATGATGATATTTTTACAATACCTATTTTCCAGTCTAAATGTTCTCATCACACTTGCCACTGTATATCGGCTTAGATTTGTCTGTACTCCCAGTCCAGCCTCCCTCAGCGTCAGGCCGTGTTTGACAACGTGGTCAGCCAGTGTTGCGCGGATCTCATTTGTCAGATTCGGTCCTCTTTGAGCACCTTCTTGTCTTCCTCTTCCTCTTCCTCCCCTTCCTCGTCCTCCTCGTCCTCCTCCTCATTCTCCTCGTTCTCCTCCTCGTCCTCCTCGTCCTCCTCGTTCTCCTCCTCATCCTCATCTTACTCTTTCTCTGACTCTTTCCATTGTGCTTGAAGACCGATGAACTCACCTGCTGCTTTTTATAGTGCTTATACACCTGATTGGTGTGTCTACAATTACAATTTTCTTTGGATTGCTTACACACTGAAATTAAAAGTAGTACACCATTAGCAAAACCTTACACTCAAGAAGCAAAACATCAGCCCATATTTGCACAACTATAAGCACATTGTCAACCTCACACTTGTTGCAAAACTCGAAACACAGTGATTTGCAAAACACTAAACACACTTAACATACATTACGCACAAAAATCTATCATGAAGTCACATCCTTGCAATACCAAAGCACTGACTGTCAAATTACCACACCGTCCAACCAATTGGTTCAACACAGTCATCAGGTGTGCAAACACTTGTTTGCTTAATTGTAGACACACCAATCAGGTGTATAAGCACTATAAAAAGCGGCAGGTGAGTTCATCTGTCTTCAAGCACAATGGAAAGAGTCAGAGAAAGAGTAAGACGAGGAGGAGGACGAGGAGAACGAGGAGGACGAGGAGGACGAGGAGGACGAGGAGGAGGACGAGGAGGACGAGGAGGACGAGGAGGACGAGGAGGAGGACGAGGAGGAGGAAGGGGAGGAAGAGAAATAGGAAGAGGAAGACAAGAAGGTGCTCAAAGAGGACCACATCCTATATCTTCCACCATACTCTCCATTCCTCAATCCTATAGAAGAGTTTTTCTCGGCATGGTGGTGGAAGGTATATGATCTCTGTCTCCAGGCTGAGGTACCCCTCATCCAAGCCATGGAGGAGGCCTGTGACCAGATGGAGGTAGCAGCAATGCAAGGATGGATTCGTCATTCAAGACGTTTCTTTCCAAGGTGTCTTGCTAATGACAATATTGCCTGCGATGTTGATGAAATTCTCTGGCCAGATCCAGCTAGGTGAAGAGACAATGTCTAGTTATTTATTTATTTATTTTTTAGAACTTACAATATGTAAAGTGACGTTTGGTTACAGTATTATGAATCTCCATCATCAACATTTTGGGCGTGTTGAGAAATAAAAAACTGTAATACTTGTATATATCAATGTGTATCAGAATGTGATCTATATCACATCCTACTAACTCAAGCAACTTCCAAATTTGATAATTTCCTACACCTGCACGCAGGAGCTTTTCATCGGACAGGAGAATATCTCCCCATGAAATTTTCCCATTAATTTCTCTGCTATTGACTGCTCCTAATATACCCTAATATTAAATGGCTCTGCATTGAATGAACTATAACAGCATGTTATTAAAATCAATAGCAATAACTACAATCCCTCATTCTGAGATTTGCTTTCAACCCAATCAATGGGTATCTGATTACTCTGCCTGGATGGGGCCTACTACCTCTTTGAATAACAACACACATGCACGGATGCACAGCTCAGGATTGTGTGTGTGTGTGTGTGTGTGTGTGTGTGTGTGTGTGTGTGTGTGTGTGTGTGTGTGTGTGTGTGTGTGTGTGTGTGTGTGTGTGTGTGTGTGTGTGTGTGTGTGTGTGTGTGTGTGTGTGTGTGTGCGCGCGAGAAGGCTTATTAATAATTGTGTTATATAGCCAATGTCAATCTCAGTCTGTCGTCAAGACGAAGCATAGCCTGTTGCTAGGCAGGGGAGAGAGGAGATGATACGGGCTGGTCGCTCAAAATGCACTGTAAAGTTCAACGTCTGTCCAGGTAAGCAGGATGTCGCGAGATGACTTCAAAACCGGCCACTAGGGGCAACGGTTAACACTATTACCATCAAGTAGGCTTGGGGTTTGCAAGGGTTTGGATGGGGATAGTGGATGGGCATAAGCCGCGAGCTCCGGCTTCGATGGGCGAGTGTGGCACTTGTTTTTTTTGTGTGTTTAATTAATGTCTCAACTTAAAAAATATGATGTTTATGGACAAACGTTGGATTCTGCTGTGAGACTGTGAGAGCTTGCTGGCTGGACACACAGGGAGACACACATGCACGCACACACTCAGAGTGGTTAGTATTATAGAGCTGTAATGAGGTGCGTGTAGTAAATTATGCATGCATGTGGTAGAGGCCCACACAGACTGTTGCAGTGAGTTCTGGTGACAGATACATTAGTAGGACAGCATCAGAGTTATAACTATACTCAGAGGGAAACAGCTTTAAACTTTCTAATTAACAGCCTACCCCCTGGGCACATACGTCAATTCAATGTCTATTCCACGTTGGTTCAACGTAATTTCATTGAAATGACATGGAAACTACGTTGATTCAACCAGTGTGCCCAGTGGGTACAGCTCTACACTCCCAGACACAGGACAGACGTACAGTATCTAACTACATTACAGTACTGTGATTTACATACACTAATGTGTCTGTCTGTGTCTATGTGGGTGTGCATAAATCAAATAGGACAGACATACAATTTTATATGCAGTTTTTTAATATAATGTTCATTTGAATAACAGAGATGAGAAGCACAGACAATACTGATTACAGTAGAGCAGACCTGAGCTTTTCATCTGATGTAAATCAAGCAATGACCTGCCGGGTGTGGGCCCACCATCTTGGACTAGGCAGAGGAGCACATGGCAGTTCACACCATCCAATACTGCCCACTGAGAAGTAGAGCAAGAGAGAGAGAGTGAAAGAGAGTGAGAGAGAGAGCGAGGGGGGGGGCAGCCATGTCATATCTCTGTTGCTGCAGTTACGGTGAGGAATGGCATTTTCTTTGGAGCTTGCATTGTTGTTGTGTCAAATCAAATCAAATCAAATTTTATTTGTCACATACACATGGTTAGCAGATGTTAATGCGAGTGTAGCGAAATGCTTGTGCTTCTAGTTCCGACAATGCAGTAATAACCAACAAGTAATCTAACTAACAATTCCTAAACTACTGTCTTATACACAGTGTAAGGGGATAAAGAATATGTACATAAGGATATATGAATGAGTGTTGGTACAAAGCAGCATAGGCAAGATACAGTAGATGGTATCGAGTACAGTATATACATATGAGATGAGTATGTAAACAAAGTGGCATAGATAAAGTGGCTAGTGATACATGTATTACATAAGGATGCAGTCGATGATATAGAGTACAGTATATACGTATGCATATGAGATTAATAATGTAGGGTAAGTAACATTATATAAGGTAGCATACTACTGTGTGTGTGTGTGTGTGTGTGTGTGTGTGTGTGTGTGTGTGTGTGTGTGTGTGTGTGTGTGTGTGTGTGTGTGTGTGTGTGTGTGTGTGTGTGTGTGTGTGTGTGTGTGTGTGATATGCATTGAAGTCGTGATGTAAGGACACATTATCTGTTATCATTTTCTGTTATCATTTTCATTCATATTACACATGCTCACACACACAAACAAACAGACACACAACTCTCTCTCTCCCTTTCCCTCAGTCTCACACGTACAGGTAACTGACAAAATAAAGGAAACACCAACATAAAGTATCTTATGGGGTAGGGCCACCACGAGCCACCAGAACAGCTTCAATGCTCCTTGAAAAATATTCTAAAAGTGTCTAGAACTCATCATTCTTTCACGAGAAATTCCATCATTTGATGTTTTGTTGATGACGGTGGAATATGCTGTCTCAAACACCGCTCCAGAATCCCCCATAAGTGTTCAATTGGGTTGAAATCTGGTGACTGAGGCATATATGATTCATATTGGGAGACTGCCCACTGTGAATAATAACTCATCAATCAGCTTTGCCTAGGAAACACACACACAGTCAGACATATATCACTGACAAGCTATATTCAGACCTGATGCTGGCTTAAACCGGTAATCCTCTCCACCTCTCTCCCTTAAATATATTTCTCTACCGATTTTTTCCTATATTTTTGCCTACAGAGTATCTTCAGCAGAGATGACACACACAAGCTTGTTTTTTTGTGCAGAATGAACACCCCAAAGGAACTCAGTGTTCAGTTCGCTTGAATTCCAAGGTCCGGTTCCCAATGTTCAGATTATTTGAATGCAATATGTGATCTATAATCCAATAGAGCTTAATAAACTGTTTATTTTATTGTGGGGTTTGAATAGTGTGAGAAGACAACATATTTGGTGAGAATCATGACATAGGGTACAAAATCAATACTAGGGACATTGGGTGTACAATTCAATTACTATTTATTCTGTTACCATTCATATTTAAATGTTAATATTATCTTCTGATTATAATTATTACATATCATCTTTTAACTAAATGCAATCTATTAGCTTGCAAAATATAAGTAGATACAGTGCCTTGCGAAAGTATTCGGCCCCCTTGAACTTTGCGACCTTTTGCCACATTTCAGGCTTCAAACATAAAGATATAAAACTGTATTTTTTTGTGAAGAATCAACAACAAGTGGGACACAATCATGAAGTGGAACGACATTTATTGGATATTTCAAACTTTTTTAACAAATCAAAAACTGAAGAATTGGGCGTGCAAAATTATTCAGCCCCCTTAAATTAATACTTTGTAGCGCCACCTTTTGCTGCTATTACAGCTGTAAGTTGCTTGGGGTATGTCTCTATCAGTTTTGCACATCGAGAGACTGAAATTTTTTCCCATTCCTCCTTGCAAAACAGCTCGAGCTCAGTGAGGTTGGATGGAGAGCATTTGTGAACAGCAGTTTTCAGTTCTTTCCACAGATTCTTGATTGGATTCAGGTCTGGACTTTGACTTGGCTATTCTAACACCTGGATATGTTTATTTTTGAACCATTCCATTGTAGATTTTGCTTTATCTTTTGGATCATTGTCTTGTTGGAAGACAAATCTCCGTCCCAGTCTCAGGTCTTTTGCAGACTCCATCAGGTTTTCTTCCAGAATGGTCCTGTATTTGGCTCCATCCATCTTCCCATCAATTTTAACCATCTTCCCTGTCCCTGCTGAAGAAAAGCAGGCCCAAACCATTATGCTGCCACCACCATGTTTGACAGTGGGGATGGTGTGTTCACGGTGATGAGCTGTGTTGCTTTTACGCCAAACATAACGTTTTGCATTGTTGCCAAAAAGTTCAATTTTGGTTTCATCTGACCAGAGCACCTTCTTCCACATGCTTGGTGTGTCTCCCAGGTGGCTTGTGGCAAAATTTAAACAACACTTTTTATGGATATCTTTAAGAAATGGCTTTCTTCTTGCCACTCTTCCATAAAGGCCAGATTTGTGCAATATACGACTGATTGTTGTCCTATGGACAGAGTCTCCCACCTCAGCTGTAGATCTCTGCAGTTAATCCAGAGTGATCATGGGCCTTTTGGCTGCATCTCTGATCAGTCTTCTCCTTGTATGAGTTGAAAGTTTAGAGGGACGGCCAGGTCTTGGTAGATTTGCAGTGGTCTGATACTCCTTCCATTTCAATATTATCGCTTGCACAGTGCTCCTTGGGATGTTTAAAGCTTGGGAAATCTTTTTGTATCCAAATCCGGCTTTAAACTTCTTCACAACAGTATCTCGGACCTGCCTGGTGTGTTCCTTGTTCTTCATGATGCTCTCTGCGCTTTTAACGGACCTCGGACGTCCGATACGAGGAGCTGGAATATACTGCACCGGGCTATGCACCCGCACTGGGGACACCGTGCGCACCACTGGATAACACGGTGCCTGCCCGGACTCTCTAGCCCCCCGGTAAGCACAGGGAGTTTGCACAGATCTCCTACCTGGCGTAGCCCTACTCCCTATGAGCTTCCCCCAAGAAATTTTTGGGGCTGACTCTCGGGCTTCCTAGCCAACCGTGTTCCCTCATATCGCCGGCTCCTCTCTCCGGCTGCCTCTGCTCTCCTCGCTGCCTCCACCTGTTCCCATGGAAGGTGATCCCTTCCCGCTAGGATCTCCTCCCATGTGTAGAAACCCTTGTCATCCAATATATCGTCCCATGTCCAATCCTCATTGCGCCGATGTTGCTGCCTTTGCTGTTTCTCCTGTGGCTCCTGCCTGTTGACACGCTGCTTGGTCCGTTTGTGGTGGGTGATTCTGTAACGGTTTTCATGTGGTGAAGGAGAGTCGGACCAAAATGCAGCGTGTAGATTGCGATCCATGTTTAATGAACAAACGTAAACACGCATCAAATACAAATACTACAAAACAAAGAACGTAATGAACGTAACGAAAACCGAAACAGCCTATACTTGTGTAAACTAACACAGAGACAGGAACAAGGATACTAAGGACAATCACCCACGAAACACACAAAGAATATGGCTGCCTAAATATGGTTCCCAATCAGAGACAACGATAACCACCTGACTCTGATTGAGAACCGCCTCAGGCAGCCATAGACTAACGCTAGACATCCCACAAAACCCCAAGACAAAAACACACCACAATAACCCATGTCACACCCTGGCCTGACCGAATAAATGAAGAATAAACATAATATATTTCGACCAGGGCGTGACACTCAGTCCGCTTTAATGTGAACTCTGGGGCAGTTCTCTTTGTATTAACACTGCCGTTGCCAGTCCTAGCAAAATTATTGCTTGAGAAATGTATCTTTGCTAAGAAGCTATTTATGACTGTCATAGCAGACTGAAGACAATAGTGCAGAATGCCTCAAGATAAAAACATAATTTTCAATATCTGTAAGTTTGACTAAATACTTGAAGGCAATAACCTTCAACATGGAAAACAACACAAAACCAATTATAAGGCTAGAGAGATTTATCGACCAATATCACCAATACAATCAATACACATACATTTCAAGTAAGCATGGAGAACCAATCCCCAAAAGAAAACGAGACTCCTTGATGGACACAGATGATTTATGTAGAACCTGACTTGCTTAAGTTGATAATGATAATCTGGGCATACTTGAACTAGTCAGTAAATATACAGGAGTTGAAGGCGAGGACAAGTCCTTATCTGTTTTATCGGCCTACAGCCAGTAGCCTGTATGCAACCAAGACAGAAAGATAAATGCAGTCAGAGACCAACTAAAACAGCACCTCCCCCTCAAGATTCTGAGCAGTTTTGGTCTTACAAAGCCAAAAACCCCAGATGCCTTCGCATAATTTACAAGGAATTTCTCAGAGCTACTACGGAGAACCTTGATGAACCTGTACCTATCCGGTTGGAATTCGGGACAGATGCCCCCACTCAGGTGGTGGCAGTGCAGGCAAAACTAGCTGCAGTAACTCATGGGGAGGAGATCACACTCAAACAATCAGGGAGGGGGAAAATGGTGGCACAAAATAATCTCCCCATTCTTGCTCAATTTTGCATGACTCTCAAACAGCTGAAACGTTATATGCATTCGCACATCAAGTTGGGCTCAGGGATGAAACAACTGCTGAACATCTGAGCTTGTGGTTGTTTTTGGTGGAAGGGTGGGGTGGAGTGGAGTGGAGTGGAGTGGAGTGGAGTGTGTGTGTGTGTGTGTGTGTGTGTGGTGTGTGTGTGTGTGTGTGTGTGTGTGTGTGTGTGTGTGTGTGTGTGTGTGTGTGTGTGTGTGTGTGTGTGTGTGTGTGTGTGTGTGTGTGTGTGTGTGTGTGTGTGTGTGTGTGTGTAGTGTGTTTGCTATGGAGTAATGATGTTAAGGACAATTTAGGATATACTATGATCACAATAATTGTTTGCCAAAATAATAATTGCTTTTGGCAATCCTGGTTATAGTTAAAAAATCCTTTGCATGAACTGCCTACATTATTATGCATATTATTCATAAATTGTGGAAATAACTTCAGATATGCAGTATTTTGTATATACATACATAAGTATTTTTTAAATAACTGTATGCAATACAATCGAGGTGAGGGTGTTGGAAATGATTTTGTCGGTTTATCTGCTTCTGTTCTGTGGGTGACACGGTGTGCTCTTTTCAAAGGATGGGTCCCAATCTCTCAAAGGCCCTAGGATCCAGGGGGACAGGGGTGGTCTGCCAGTCACTGGGACGGCTAAACAACTTGGGATGGGGGAAGTTTTAGCTAAACTCAGCAAAAAAAAAGAAACGTCCCTTCTTCAGGACCCTGTCTTTCAAAAGATAATTTGTATAAATCCAAATAACTTCACAGATCTTCATTTAAAGGGTTTAAACTCTGTTTCCTATGCCTGTTCAATGACCCATAAACAATTAATGAACATGCACCTGTGGAACAGTTGTTCAGACACTAACAGTTTACCGATGGTAGGCAAATAAGGTCACAGTAATGAAAACTTAGGAAACTAAAGAGGCCTTTCTGCTGACTCTGAAAAACACGCTCGTCTGCGTGAACGTGCCTTAGGCATGGTGCAAGGAGGCATGAGGACTGCAGATGTGGCCAGGAAGACATCCTCCTCCCTTATGTGGTACCCTTCCTGCAGGCTCATCCTGACATGATCCTCCAGCATGACAATTCAACCAGCCATACTGCTCGTTCTGTGCGTGATTTCCTGCAAGACAGGAATGTCAGTGTTCTGCCTCGGCCAGCGAAGAGCCCGGATCTAAATCCCACTGAGCACGTCCGGGACCTGTTGGATCGGAGGGTGAGGGCTAGGGCCATTCCCCCCAGAAATGTTGTCTATTGTTTACAGGAGGGGGCAAATATACTATCCCCATGGGCAAAGAAACTCAAAAGGGGTGATGATTTGAATGAACAATAATTTTGATCCGAATGTGAAAATTGTCCAAACAGATCCGCAAGGTAGTTGTATTATTATTTTTTTAAATGTTATTGAACCATAGAACTCATTAATCTAAACGGTTCAAATAATGATGATCCACGCTTCTTTGAAAATGTATTTATCAAGCCTACAAGCAATACAATACGCTATTATTATGGTGGGACATTAAAATACTGTTTTAAATTCCTCAATTGACTGTGAAGGAAATCACACTAAAACAATGGAGATGATTGTGGACTACAGGAAAAGGTGGCCCGAGGACACCCCTATTCTCATCGACCGGGCTGTAGTGGAGCAGGTTGAGAGCTTCAAGTTCCTTGGTGTCCACATCACCAACAAACTAAAATGGTCCAAACACACCAAGACAGTCGTAAAGAGGGCACAACAAAACCTATTCCACCTCAGGAAACTGAAAAGATTTAGTATGGGACGTCAGATCCTCAAAAGGATAATTATACAGCTACAACATCAAGAGCATCCTGACTGGATGCATCACTGCCTGGTAAGGCAACTGCTCGGCCTCCGACGGCAAGACATTACCGAGGATAGTGTGTACGGCCCAATATATCACTGGGGCTTAGCTGCCCGCCATCCAGGACCTCTACACCAGACGGTGTCAGAACAAGGCCCTAAAAATTGTCAAAGACCCCAGCCTCCCAAGCCATAAGACTCCTGAACAGGTAATACATTTTTTTTTAAATCAACATAGAAATGCTACCAAAAATAATTTTCAGAAACTCTTTACAAATGACGGAGTCACCCATTATTCACCAAACAATATTTTGAAAGAGGAAGCAAAGTATATAAAAAACCTCTTAAGTATCCATCCCTTTTTAAAAATGTTGCCTAAAATGACATACCCAAATCTAACTGCCTTTAGCTCGGGACCTGAAGCAAGAATATGCATATTCTTGATACCATTTGAAAGTAAACACTTCGAAGTTTGTGGAAATGTTAAATTAATGTAGGATAATATAATACATTAGATCTGGTAAAAGATATTACAAAGAAAAAAACATGTTTTTTTATACATTTTTTTACCATAATCTGTGAAACACAAGAGAAAGGTCATAATGTATTATGCCAGTCCATTTGCAAAATTAGATTTTTGCCATTAGATGGCACTAGTGTATGTGCAAAGTTTTAGACTGATCCAATGAACCATTGCATTTCTGTTCAAAATGTATCAAGACTGCCAAAATGTGCCTAATTGGTTTATTAATACATTTTCAAGTTCATAACTGTGCACTCTCCTCAAACAATAGCATGGTATTATTTCTGCCTTACAAACAGGACAACGGAATGGATCGCATGCAGCGACCCAAAAAAACGACTCCGAAAAAGAGGGAAACGTGGCGGTCTTCTGGTCAGACGACGGAGACGGGCACATCGTGCCCCACTTCCTAGCATTCTTCTTGCCAATGTCCAGTCTCTTGACAACAAGGTTGATGAAATCCGAGCAAGGGTAGCATTCCAGAGGGATATCAGAGACTGTAACGTTCTGTGCTTCACGGAAACATGGCTCACTGGAGAGACGCTATCCGAAGCGGTGCAGCCAACGGGTTTCTCCACGCATCGCGCCGACAGAAACAAACACCTTTCTGGTAAGAAGAGGGGTGGGGGTGTATGCCTTATGGCTAACGAGGCATGGTGCGATGAAAGAAACATACAGGAACTCAAATCCTTCTGTTCACCTGATTTAGAATTCCTCACAATCAAATGTAGACCGCATTATCTACCAAGAGAATTATCTTCGATTATAATCACAGCCGTATATATCCCCCCCCAAGCAGACACATCGATGGCTCTGACCAAACTTTATTTAACTCTTTGCAAACTGGAAACCATTTATCCGGAGGCTGCACTCATTGTTGTTGGGGATTTTAACAAGGCTAATCTGAAAACAAGACTCCCTAAATTTTATCAGCATATCGATTGCGGAACCAGGGGCGGAAAAACCTTGGATCACTGTTACTCTAACCTCCGCGACGCATATAAGGCCCTGCCCCGCCCACCTTTCGGAAAAGCTGACCACGACTCCATTTTGCTGATACCTGCCTACAGACAAAAGCTAAAAAAAGAAGCTCCCACGCTGAGGTCTGTACAATGCTGGTCCGACCAAGCTGACTCCACACTCCAAGACTGCTTCCATCACGTGGACTGGGACATGTTTCGTATTGCGTCAAATAACAACATTGACGGATACGCTGATTCGGTGTGCGAGTTCATTAGAACGTGCGTTGAAGATGTCGTTCCCATAGCAACGATTAAAACATTCCCTAACCAGAAACCTTGGATTGATGGCAGCATTCGCGTGAAACTGAAAGCGCGAACCACTGCTTTCAATCAGGGCAAGGTGTCTGGTAACATGACTGAATACAAACAATGCAGCTATTCCCTCCGTAAGGCTATCAAACAAGCTAAGCGTCAGTACAGAGACAAAGTAGAATCCCAATTCAACGGCTCAGACACAAGAGGCATGTGGCAGGGTCTACAGTCAATCACGGACTACAGGAAGAAATCCAGCCCAGTCACGGACCAGGATGTCTTGCTCCCAGGCAGACTAAATAACCTTTTTGCCCGCTTTGAGGACAATACAGTGCCACTGACACTGCCTGCAATGGAAAAATGCGGTCTCTCCTTCACTGCAGCCGAGGTGAGTAAAACATTTAAACGTGTTAACCCTCGCAAGGCTGCAGGCCCAGACGGCATCCCCAGCCGCGCCCACAGAGCATGCGCAGAACAGCTGGTTGGTGTGTTTACGGACATATTCAATCAATCCCTATACCAGTCTGCTGTTCCCACATGCTTCAAGAGGGCCACCATTGTTCCTGTTCCCAAGAAAGCTAAGGTAACTGAGCTAAACGACTACCGCCCCGTAGCACTCACTTCCGTCATCATGAAGTGCTTTGAGAGACTAGTCAAGGACCATATCACCTCCACCCTACCTGACACTCTAGACCCACTCCAATTTGCTTACCGCTCAAATAGGTCCACAGACGATGCAATCTCAACCACACTGCACACTGCCCTAACCCATCTGGACAAGAGGAATACCTGTGTGAGAATGCTGTTCATCGACTACAGCTTGGCATTCAACACCATAGTACCCTCCAAGCTCGTCATCAAGCTCGAGACCCTGGGTCTCGACCCCGCCCTGTGCAACTGGGTACTGGACTTCCTGACGGGCCGCCCCCAGGTGGTGAGGGTAGGTAACAACATCTCCTCCCCGCTGATCCTCAACACTGGGGCCCCACAAGGGTGCGTTCTGAGCCCTCTCCTGTACTCCCTGTTCATCCACGACTGCGTGGCCACGCACGCCTCCAACTCAATCATCAAGTTTGCGGACGACACAACAGTGGTAGGCTTGATTACCAACAACGAGGAGACGGCCTACAGGGAGGAGGTGAGGGCCCTCGGAGTGTGGTGTCAGGAAAATAACCTCACACTCAACGTCAACAAAACTAAGGAGATGATTGTGGACTTCAGGAAACAGCAGAGGGAACACCCCCCTATCCACATCGATGGAACAGTAGTGGAGAGAGTAGCAAGTTTTAAGTTCCTCGGCATACACATCACAGACAAACTGAATTGGTCCACTCACACAGACAGCATCATGAAGAAGGCGCAGCAGCGCCTCTTCAACCTCAGTAGGCTGAAGAAATTTGGCTTGTCACCAAAAGCACTCACAAACTTCTACAGATGCACAATCGAGAGCATCCTGGCGGGCTGTATCACCGCCTGGTACGGCAACTGCTCCGCCCTCAACCGTAAGGCTCTCCAGAGGGTAGTGAGGTCTGCACAACGCATCACCGGGGGAAACTACCTGCCCTCCAGGACACCTACACCACCCGATGTTACAGGAAGGCCATAAAGATCATCAAGGACATCAACCACCCGAGCCACTGCCTGTTCCCCCCACGCTATCATCCAGAAGGCGAGGTCAGTACAGGTGCATCAAAGCTGGGACCGAGAGACTGAAAAACAGCTTCTATCTCAAGGCCATCAGACTGTTAAACAGCCACCACTAAAATTGAGTGGCTGCTGCCAACACACTGACACAACTCCAGCCACTTTAATAATGGGAATTGATGGGAAATTATGTAAATATATCACTAGCCACTTTAAACAATGCTACCTTATATAATGTTACTTACCCTACATTATTCATCTCATATGCATACGTATATTCTGTACTCTATATCATCGACTGCATCCTTATGTAATACATAAGAGCGTCTGCCAAATGACTTAAATGTAATGTAAATGTACATGTATCACTAGCCACTTTAACTATGCCACTTTGTTTACATACTCATCTCATATGTATATACTGTACTCGATACCATCTACTGTATCTTGCCTATGCTGCTCTGTACCATCACTCATTCATATATCCTTATGTACATATTCTTTATCCCCTTACACTGTGTATAAGACAGTAGTTTAGGAATTGTTAGTTAGATTACTTGTTGGTTATTACTGCATTGTCGGAACTAGAAGCACAAGCATTTCACTACACTCGCATTAACATCTGCTAACCATGTGTATGTGACAAATAAAATTTGATTTGATTTGATTTGAATTTCACTGTAATAGCTACTGTAAATTGAACAGTGCAGTTAGATTAAGAAGAATTTAAGCTTTCTGCCAATATCAGATATGTCTATGTCCTTGGAAATGTTCTTGTGACTTACACCTTATGCTAATCGCATTACCCGACGTTAGCCAACCGTCCCGTGGAAGGGACACCGATCCTGAAGAAGTTTGCAGACCAGGATCCAATTTGTCAGTCCCAGTGGATTTCTTCTTGGCGATTGCTAGCAAAGCATCCAGGACTTATTTTTCTGTAAATAGCCTAAAGGAATGCTAAGTTGCAGAGCCAGTGTTTGTAACTAAACTTCTCTGAGATGCAGCTCACGATCAGGTCACAGTCACAACTATCACTGACCTATGGGATTGCTATGCTTGTGTATCCAACTTCACACACTTCAGGTAGACTTGGCTTTTATATGCCGTATAAGATATTGAACAGTGATGTCAGGCATTGACAGGACAGTCACAGCCACACATTCACTGCTCTCAGAATGTCTTTCTCGGACTGATGAGCATGCAAACCAACTATCAAAAAATAGGGGCGACTCTCAAAACCCACTAGTAGTTTTTTCAAGGAAAGTATAAAGACATCTCATATTGCCAGCCTTACTACAATGGCAGATCATGAATGGTGGTGAACGGTAGTGTTCTTTTATATTACACTGCACGAGTGTACTGTGCGCAGCACTAGTGAGGTTGATGGTTTACTCTCTCACACTTACCCCCTCAGAATTCAATCAACCCATACAAACCTTAAAGACGCATTACTAGGGCGGGTACTTTAAACTTGTTAAAGAAATTCCTGAAGAGTAAACCTTAGACATGGTCTGTCTATAGGACTGTACAAAACACTGTACAAAGTAATAATGTGCTTTATACATGACTACTCTTTCTTGCCTTAACCTGAACTGTTTCATGCACTCAACACTGAATACAAGTAGCTTACTTAATACTCAGTATCACTGATATCCATGACTCTTCCATGACTCTTTTGGGTGGGTCATATGCTTGTTTGAACTTGATCACTCGGGGAAATGTCAATGACCCCTATACTACTCTGGGAGGGCGTTTCTATCTCATCAGCCAAGGGTTGCAAGCTATCATCCTCAGAGTGGAAAGGGTCTCCTGGATCATTGTCTTGCTTGCTCAGACATTCAGAATGTTCCATGTGATTAGTCACTTCTTTGAAGTTTCTGCTCACTTTCAGCATCTCCCGTGGACTCGGCTTCTCCATTAATTTCTTGTTCTATTGATGAGGAACTGGAGGCGTCAATAGCCTCCTTGCATACTGTTGGACTCCTCTGGTCATCAATGTCCTCATCCACATCCGCAAGTGGGTTTGGTCTCATAGTTCTGGCATCTGGAAAACTCTCCTCTGAAAGGATGGAGCAGACAATTGTATCCTCTTTAGCTCTCCAATCGGAAGAACGTTCACAAGAAGTAAGAAGTAGCGGAGTACAACCTTGCTCTTGTCTGTAGACGATAGATTTCCAGACATCTGCCAATTTCTGTATGCCTTGTTTTTTCTTATTGGCTAAGATAACTTTTTTACCGACCTCCAGGGTGCATCCTCTCTACATTATTCCAACGTATCCCAATGATTAAAATGTTTTTTGCATGTCCACTGTTCTCCAGGAGTGCCTTCACTTCACATCACCACTTTGAACCTGGCAATTCACAGACAGCCACAGCCTCTCTTGTAAGTTCTCTGCTGTGACATGTTGACTGTCACCATCTCTGATGAATGGTACATTGCTAAGTAAGTTGCTGAGTATGTTCTGTGGCCCAGGTATGTATTTCAGGTCAAGTCATACGTGGCTAGCTTCACCACCCACCTCTGCTTGCAGGCATCAAGTTTAGGCTTTGTCAGTATGTGGGTGAGTGGGTTATGATCTGTCAGGACAGTAAAACACGAGACAATGGGCTGAATATCTTGCTTGGGATTTATTGAGGGATTAAAACACTGGATCTACTTTTACTCTCGCCCTCCGGGATCTGGCTCAGAATAGCGCATATGCAGACGAGTGAAGCATCAGTTGAAAGTATGAAGGGTTTACTAAAATCTGGGTGAGCTAAAACTATGGTGTTTATCACAGCTGCTTTTAACTCAACACAGGCTAGTTGACACTCAATCGTCCAATCTTCAGGTGTCAGTCTCTGACACAGCCCACTTTGTGTCTTGCCGTTTTTGTCTTTATGTTTGTCTTTCTGTCCCACTGTTTAACAGTACAGTGGTTTGGTGAATAAAAAAATAAAATAAAAACAGATAAAGTGGGAGTAATAGTTCATCTTTCTGAGAAATATTGTACAATCCCACCATCAGATCCATTGTGCTGAAAAGACAGTTTCTGCCCAATGACGCCAGTGCATCGGTTTGATTTGGTAAGAGATAAGCATCCTTCTCAGTTCTTGTGTTGAGCATTGGAAATCTGTACATATTCTGAGTTCACCATCTAACAATGGCAACCACTGGAGGTTGATTGCAATAAAACAAAAAGCACACAA
The DNA here is from genome assembly GCF_036934945.1 of Oncorhynchus masou masou. NCBI lineage: Eukaryota > Metazoa > Chordata > Actinopteri > Salmoniformes > Salmonidae > Oncorhynchus > Oncorhynchus masou. The sequence continues at coordinate 68,861,184 of NC_088242.1, read as the reverse complement.
ATAATGAATGATCCCTTATCAACAAATTCACATGGGATCTCTGGACTGGACTTCGGCACACACGCAAGCATGCACATGCATGAACACAAGCACACACACACACACTAGAGAGAGTAAAGAGTGGCCATACTAATATAAAGGCATGTTCCTCCCAGCCCGCAGAGTGACATTTGGCTGATCTTTCCACTGAGGAAGTGAGGTGGTGTTCACAGACAGATGTTTGTGTGTGTGTGCTTGTGTGTGATGTACTCCTAATGAATGTCATCAGGTTTCCATAGCATTTGACAGAGGCCTGTTGTGTTTTGAACACAGAATTTGGGATCTAATTAAGTGATAATGCCCTCGAACCTGGTGTTTTGAAAATATATTGGCACGGGTGTTTGTTAGGCCCGAGACGAAGTCAAGGGACGGCAAACCGTGCAAATATATCCTCCAAACACCTTCTTCGAGAACATTATCACTTTTATACAACGGGTTACCAACATATTCAAACAATGATTTACATATTTTCTTTAAAAACGCTATTTTGATTCATTTATTCATACTAATTTATCTTTCCATAAAATATAGTCCCGAAACAAATCTAGGGTTGCTACCCAAACCGGCTGTTCGTTCATTCTTTTGGTTCGGTTGCCAGAGACGCTATCCAGTCTTTCAGTCTTTTTGTTCTGTATCTATGGACACAACCCAGTCGTTCTAAATGTTCCATTGCTATACTGGCTGGCAACATTCTTATCCCTTACTTGCTTAGCTAGCCAACTATGGCTAACTTACAGTCACATCAAAAAGTGAAGCCAGAATAACAACAAAGTAGCTGCATTTGCTTAGTCTGTTTTTTAGTGACATTTATTAGGATATATCCATAACAATGAAGTAATGATGCACAATTTTACCTGGCACAGAAAATGTACTTTCTCGTCACAACACTGTTGTTCAGAGGATCGATCCAACAACAGACCTAACACAATCACCTCAAAATGAAGCTGGAAAGACAGCAAACCTGCTGCACTTCGATGTGTTCTACTTGTTTTCTATTTATATTTCTTTGTATATTGCCATAAAAATGATGTTATTCATGATTTCGACTGGCTGAGAAAAGCTGCCTGTCTGTCTCATCCTGACTACCGACGCGTTCAACATTACTATGAGACAGCTGGAGATCGAATTTGAATATTGAAACAATGTTGCAAATGTAGGAGAGACAGACAGCAAGGTTTATACAAATATCCACTGTTGAAAACTAAATGTTAGTCTAAAAGAAATGTGAGATAATGTCAACATGCTTTTGATAGTAGAAATCAAGTTTATAAATTGCCTGTCTGGGCTGATGAGACAGTGGATTGCACAGTCAGATGGAGAAGAGTAAATAGGCCTTCTAACGTCATAGATTTAGCCGGTGGTAACTTGTGGAATATACACCGGATGGAATGAGGTTTTAACCAATCAGCATTCCGGATTATACCCACTCGTTGTATAATCACTGCATAATGAGCTAACACTACATATGGTGAATAACAAACTATGACATAAGGTCATCCATTATTGCAGATGGACCACAGTTCATACTGATTGGATCTGTTTGATTATTATTATTTTAAGTCTTACCTTGTCAAATTGTATTGTAAAACTTTTTCATTTAATTTTTATATAATTTAATTATTTTATATTTCATAGGATCTGACCCAAAATGTAAGAGGCAGAATGCTTCAGAATTTTAATCAGCTTTCCATCATCTCATTGGAGGGATGATGAGATGTAGTCAGACAGACTAACTCACCCCAGGGGACACCCAGCCCCATCTTCTCCTCTCTACAGCAACAAAACTTAAGTCTCAGCATCAACAGTAGAGCTCAGGGCCAAGTAGAATGGACGTCTGCAGTAACAGACACTAGACACACAGCTGTTAGCCTGGAACACCTTTAAACAGAACGGAACACACAAGCTGTTACACTGTTAAGGTTAATTCATAGTTCACAGAGCGAGTCCGTTGAACCATTATGAAATAGGAGTCTTAGCGCCTGCAGGCAGTGGTTTTGGTACGGCTAGTGGAACAATTATGTTTTTATTTCTATGTGTTTATTTAACCTTTATTTAATCAAGCAAGACAATTAAGAACAACAATTCTTATCTACAATGACGGCCTGCCCAGGCCAAAACTTAACCCAGATGACGCTGGGCCAATTGCGTGCCACCCTATGGGATTCCCAATAACGGCCGGTTGTGATACAGCCTGGAATCAAACTAGGGTCTGTAGTGACGCCTCTAGCAATGAGATGTAGTGCCTTAGACCGCTGCGCCACTCAGGATGTCCCACCATGAGAAAACACATCCGTGCTGCAGGTCCCTCTCTCTCGCTCACCTTCCATCATCCCTCTCTTTCACTGTCACTCCCTCCTACTCTCTCCCTCCATTCACAGATTACAGAAAGTGTGAGGTCAAGTGTGAGGAGTCCTCTGGTCCCTTTCCCCCCATTTTTTTCTCTGTCTCTCCTCATCTTATTGTGATGTACAGCATTTCTGCCGTGTCACTCTTTAGTAAACACTCTCAGCTCTTATTACTTATTCTTCCCTTTGGGGTTTCTGAGTGTTCAGCTGATAGCCCAACCAAGTTGTGTGTAAGTGTTTGTTTTGTGTTTGTGAAGTCACACAGAGACAGAAACTTCTGCAGAAGTGTACCATGGCTCTCTATTCAGTCAAGTCATTCAGCTTTCAGCTCCATGTTAGAATGGTCTTACTGTAATGTCACTCCACACACATCCACACACGTGCACTTATTCACACGCACACATACACCTACAGTAAGCACGCGCCAGTCAGACAGATACAATAGGGAGAGTTTGAGACAAGCAGAATGACGCATGACACAGACAGCTGTGTTCAGCTTAGTTCACTCAAGACATGCAGGTTCACTGACCAGGAAGAGCACATGGAAATGCACTTAAACACAGAAACATGTCATGTGTGTTGCAATGTGCTCACGTGTGTTGAGGATAATATTGCATAGTGTCAGGTATTCTCCCTCTCCGGCCTATAGGTCATCAGGATTATCCCACACACCTGTCACCATCGTCTCACACACCTGCGCCTCATAACACTCACCTGGACACCTCCTTGATCCCTATATCTGTCACTCCCCTTGGTTCTTTCCTCAGGCGTTATTGACTCTGGTTTTGTGTTCATTGTTTCTTTTATTTATTAAAACACTCACTCACTGCACTTGCTTCCCAACTCTCTGAGTTCACATTTTTGTGAACTCAGACACCTCAAAAGAGCATCAGAAGTGAACCGAATCCCAAGAGGTGGTCTGAGTTGGTTTGCTGAATTCCGTGGTCGGGTTCCCTTTTTTAGGGCATTATGAACACAAATCTCCCCAGGTTCACTTGTCATTATATCCCGCACCACACTCTAGACTGCTGCAACACTGTTGATGATGATGTGGAGGTTCATGGAAAAACCTGTGTTGCTTTTGAATATTAGCTTATGTCAAGGATGCACAGCCATTTTAAAATATGGCAAGAGTTTTGTGCTGACACGATGTTCAGATTATTTGTTTACAATATGATACATATATAGGCTTAAGGAGCTCCGTAAATTGTTTATTCCATTGTGGGGTTTGAATAATGTGAGAAGACAACAACATACTGTATTTGCTGAGAATAACAACATAGGTTACAAAATCAAGTTCCTTGCTTTAGGGGATCCTTAGGATGTCTCAAGTATGACGTTATATTTTAAATGGTTAAGGTAAGGGTTAGATTTAAGGTTAAGTAAGGGTTATGGTTAAGGTTGCGTGCCACCCTATGGTTAGGTTAAGGCTAGGGGTTAAGGTAAGGTTTAGGAATATGGGGTATGGATGTCCCAAGGATTCAGGAATTGCACTAACCACAAAATCGATGCCAGGCATTAAAGGGGAAATGTATCATTTCCAATTAATTTGGGCATCCCAACAGCGGAACAACTTCCAGTGAAACTGGAGGGCGTGTAATTCAAATAAATAATCATAAATATTATGGATTTTAAACATTTAGGTCCTATATGTGTCTTATATCGGCTGACCGGACGGGCGTGTGAGTGGGGCACGGCAGTCTGGGAGGCGAGGGCTGAGTGTATTAACCAGTATCAAGACTTTAAGGAGGAGATGATACGGGTTTTTGACCGTTCTGTTTTTGGGAGGAGGCACCCTGTCTTCCCTATGTCAGGGGAATCGATCCATAACGGATTATTCTATTGAGTTTCGCACTCTCGCTGCCTCAAGTGACTGGAACGAAAATATTCGCATAGAGCGTTTGATCTTCGTCGCCGAGCTCGTGAAAGGAGCTCGCGAGCGTTCTCCGTTGCTCCCTCTCCACATCACTGCCACCTGCCGCATCACTGCCACCCTCCTCCGCCGGCTCGGATGCTGAGCCTATGCAGCTGGGGGTATCCGCATCTCGGCCAAGGAGAGGGAACGGAAAATCGCCTCTGTCTCTACTGCGGCTCCGCTGGTCATTTTGTCACCTCATGTCCAGTAAAAGCCAGAGCTCATCAGTAAGAGGAGGGCTTGGTGAGCGCAACTACAGGCCTTCCTTCTGGATCACGCACTATTTTCCGGTCCATCTCCGCTGGCCCGGTTCATCTGATGCCTTGATAGACTCTGGGGCGGAGGGCTTCGAGACCTTAACATTTTCTCAGAAAGGGAGCCCACGGCCTTGTTCGCTTTAGATGGTAGTTCTCTCCCCAAGATTCAGCGTGAGACGCTGCCTTTAACCCTCACTGTCTCTGGTATCATAGCGAAACCATTTCTTTTTTAATTTTTCGTTCACCTTTTACACCTGTTGTTTTGGGTCATCCCTGGCTAGTGCGCCATAACCCTTCTATTAATTGGTCTAGTAATTATCCTATCCTGGAATGTTTCTTGTCATGTGAAATGTCTGCTATCCCTTAGGAGGAGCCTGGCGATTTGACAGGGGTAGGAGTATGATCTGTGTTCAGTTTGTATGATGTAATTGATCTCCTTCCGGGAATTCCAAAAGGCTCGAGGATTATTTGTCGGTTTCGCTCGACTATACCATAGTCTCCTCCTCCTCTCCCGCCGGAGCGGGGTTTTTTTTTGTTCAGAAGAAGGACGGGTCCCTGCGCCCATGCGTGGATTATCGAGCTGAATGACATAACATTAAGAATCGTTATCCGCTTCCTCTTATGTCTTCAGCCTTCAAGATCCTGCAGGGAAGGTTTTTCACCAAATTGGACATTTAACGCCTACCATTTCGTGCGCATCAGGGAGGGGGACGAGTTGTTTGAATACCGGGTTCTTCCTTTCGGCCTCGTTAATCCAGCTGTCTTTCAGGCACTTTAACGAAATTTTTGTTTTTCGTTTACATGGACGATAATTTTTTCACCGTCTCTCTCGAATGTTAGCACGTGCTCCTCCAGCGCCTTTTGGAGAACTGTCTTTAAAGGCTGAGAAGTTTTTTCATGCCGCCTTGTCCCTTTTCTCGGTTCCGTTAAATTAAGATGGATCCCGCTAAAGGCTGTCATTGATTGGCCCGTTCCTAAGTCACGCGGCGAGCTGCAGCGCTTTCTGGGCTTCGCTAAATCCGTAATTGTTCAGGTGGCAGCTCCCCTTTACTTCTGTTAAGTTTTAAGTGGTCCGTTTCCGCCCAGGGAGCTTTTGATCTTCTTAAGAAACATCCTTGTTACATGTAAGACAGTTTGCTAATATTTATTTTCCTTGTTTTTCTCTCATCATCGCCGTAGGAAACCATGATGTTGGTAATCGCAACTGCTAATTTCTTTGTCGTTTGGACTCCATAGGAACCTTGAGTACATCCGTTCAGCCAAACGACTTAATGCGCGTCATGTTTTTCGCTCCAGTTTGTTATTTCTTATCGTCCGGGCTCAAAAACACCAAGCCTGATGCTTTATCTCTTCTTCAGTTCTAAAACTGTTATGTCTCTTATTAGTTTCCTAGGAACCTTCTGTTCGTTCCCGTTCCTACTGCGTCCGGCCGTTCTTCAGTGGGCCCACTCTGCCAAGAATTCGCCAGCGTTTCTTGGCCCAAACATCCAGATTTGAGACTAAATCTGGGAACTAGACCGCTTCCCATTCCCTTGGTCTCACATCGCTTTAGATTTTATCACCGGACTGCCTTCATCAGCGGGGAAGACAGTTATTCTTACGGCGATAGATTCTCTAGGCGGCTATTTCATTCCTCTCGATACAATCGAGAATGTGGCCTTCCGTCTGACGTCGTTTCCGACTTTCTCAATTTTGCAGTCTATTGGGGCTTCCGTCAGTCTCTCGTCCGGCTTTCATCCCCAGTCTAACGGTCTCTCAAAAACCCTGCGTCTTGGTCAGAACAGCTCCCCTGAAAAAGTGTCTGCTACCGGTTTTTTCAGTGTAGCCTCGGTACCAGCCTCCGCTTTTCTCATCTCAGCTCACAAGTCCTGCGTCCCCTCCGCTTTTTGTCCAGCGTTGCGAGCACCTGGAAGGGGGTCAGGTCGGCACTTTGCCGTAATAGGGCGCAGACTAAGCGTAGGACCAAGAGTCCTAGATATTGTTGCGGTCAACACTCAGAACCTTCCCCTTAAGATTGTGTTCATTGGTCCCCACATTAATCCTGTGTCATGACCTTGTCTCTACAGGGTTCGTAAGATTTTGGACATGCGCCCCTCGGGGCCGTGGTAGTGGAGTACCAGGAGAGGAGTCGATGATTTCCTCCGTGTTTTCCCAAAAGGCGCTATTACCTTCTCTGTCTCTCATTCTTCAGCTGTTCTACATCTCCCCTAACTAGCTCATTCACTGATTTCAGACCTGTTCTGAAGTTATTCTGAGGTCTCTATTTCTCTCTCTGTTCCTGCTACTTTCATTCAAAAGTATTGACCTTGTCCTATCCTGTCGGAGTCTGCCTTGCATCCTGCAATACTAACGTGTTCCATTGACTACGTTGGAAGAGGATTTATGCCATTCCTGTTTTTTCATTAAAGAACTCTGTTTTCTGTTAAAACCGCTACACACATTATACACAATATATACAGTACCAGTCAAAAAAATAGAATTATGTATTCAAACAAGAAGTTAGATTTGATGTCTTCATTGTTATTCTGGTACTGTATATATTGTGTATAATGTGTGTATTTACATTGTATATACAGGTGTTCCCTATTAAATTGTTGAAAAAATAATAATAATAATAACTTGGCTCCTGTGTGGGAAGAGTTCCGTCACAAAATGGCAGTTGGAATTGTCAAAAAAATGATGCTTTGAGAGGAGTGTGGGGCCAGTCTATTGTACCTTTACTTAACTTCTTCTTCCTATCTTTCAGATATACCGGTACTGTAGATGTAGGATCATAATTTGATCACTCTTTTGTTGCTGGGAATTTTCCTGTAGATGAGCTTCTTGATTCACAGAAAACCCATCTGTACACTCATACACCCTGTACTCTACATACAGTCACACACCCTTTACATGCACCACCAACACCTCCAGTCCTCTCTAAATATGGACTCTCATTTTTCTTCAAGAGCAGTGTCAGTGTCCTTCTCTCCCCTGCTCCTTGTTTAATTAACCAGCTGTAATTACTGGGAGGGGGGGGAGGGTGGAGGAGAGGACGGGACGGGACGGGGGGTTGCGGGAGAGGAGGGTTAGGAGTGTATTCCCAGTTATGTGTTGGTAATGGATTCCTGGAGTAGACTACAGGGAAATCAGGTAGGAGTGTAACTAGAGCTTCAGAAGTAGGGTTGCGTGCTTCACATAGATCTTTGACTGCACTGCCAGTAGTGGCATCATGTCCATAGGGGTTACAAAGGCACGTGCCCCCTCAGATTTGTACAGTTTATTTATATTTTTCAGATGTTAAATTAATTACTCAACTTTTAAATTCATAGACAGTTCATTCAAAATAACTGTCTATGAATTCATAGACATTTTCCACTGTGAAATTCATAGACAGAGCTATGCATGCAAAGATTGACAGACCTTTAGATTGTTCATTTCAAAACATAAATGGCAATAATCAATACACAATTGACAGAAATGTATTTAATTATTGGGTTATGATATTATGCAACAGTGTGCCAGGCATAAAAGTTATTCAAGAATCAATGTGAATCATTATTTAAAAATGACAATTGAACAGGTAAAGAGTTATGCTTAGATAACCTATTCAGAAAAATAGGCATATTTTTTAATTGAATTGTGGCGTAATGATTATGGTTCTAAATTTCAGAAAAAATATTTTTCAGGTGTTTGTAAAATTCTCCAACCTCCAGAGGGGGTTGAAATTACTGACACACTTCATAAAGATTAGCAAAAATGACTATAAAATACATAATTCAAATACTAAGCTATATTGTATGCACAAAAAAGGAAATTATACTATTTTATGCTAATAGAATTGCTGAGAGAAAGATCATTTGTTTAATTTTGTTCAAAAAAGTTAGGTGACAAATTACCTGTCAATATCGCAATTTGCGAGGTTAATCAAGTCTTTTTCTGAAATTTGGAAACACATCATAAACAAATCCTCCATACAGAATCCTTCCAAATCCCTGATATCATTCATCTGTGCTTATGTAATGCCCTCTTCAATTCAAACCATACGTTTTCAATGGGTTTCAAATCCGAAGACTGAGATGGCCATTGCAAAATGTTGATTTTGTGGCCAACGAGCACACCACATCAGGCACTGGCTATGTCAATAAGTGCTTCAAGGACGTCGTCCCCACGGTGACTGTACATACATACCCCAACCAGAAGCCATGGATTACAGGCAACATTCGCACTGAGCTAAAGGGTAGAGCTGCCGCTTTCAAGGTGGGGGACTCTAACCCGGAAGCTTATAAGAAATCCTGCTATGCCCTCCGACGAACCATCAAACAGGCAAAGCGCCAATACAGGGCTAAGATTGAATCGTACTACACCGGCTCCGACAGTCATCTTATGTAGCAGGGCTTGCAAACTATTATGGACTACAAAGGGAAGAACAGCCGCGAGCTGCCCAGTGACACGAGCCTACCAGACGAGCTAAATAACTTCTATGCTCGCTTCGAGGCAAGCAACACTGAGGAATGCATGAGAGCATCAGCTGTTCCGGACGACTGTGTGATCACGCTCTCCACAGTCGATGTGAGTAAGACCTTTAAACAGGTCAACATTCACAAAACTGTGGCGCCAGACAGATTACCAGGACGTGTGCTCTGGGCA